>NC_090611.1:6052729-6072256 GCF_004359215.1 Bremia lactucae
ACGCCCAGCGTCATCCGTGATGACGGCTAGCGTCATCCGTTACGCGAGGTATCTAGAAAGATACGCTCGCAATACATATTAAGTGTTATCTATAGAGATGATATTCTAATTGGTACAAATAGGTATTTATATTTAACACGATTAAATATAAATCAGTCTGAAAACAACTTTCTACTTAGTAAGTGCGCACGAGGAGCCGGATTACCGCTCCCGTGACGACACTTTACTAGAGTACTTAGTGCGTCGGGTGAGGTATAAAAGGCGCCCACCACAACTACCTCACTGCACGCAAGAGAAGACGGTCTAACCGCCTTCTTCGCTGTGCTAGGGTGTGTGTCTAAGTAGAGCGTGGCCGCATTACGACGTGCCCGTCTACACGTGCAGTGATATCTTCATTGTGATTCTCAAAGCCTGATTTTTCAACTTTAAATTGCCCCTAGTGTCGTTAATGAATCTTTTAGGAGTGAGAAAGAAGCTCAATCCTCACAAAAAGTGTAGCTGTTTACTAAGAAAGTCGAAAAAGTCGTAAATACACGTAATGCACAGTAGAAAGAAGAAGTATAAAATGCGCAGTATGAATAGAAATTCAACCTCCTAAGAGCTTG
Source organism: Bremia lactucae (assembly GCF_004359215.1). Classification (NCBI taxonomy): domain Eukaryota; phylum Oomycota; class Peronosporomycetes; order Peronosporales; family Peronosporaceae; genus Bremia; species Bremia lactucae. The sequence continues at coordinate 6,053,335 of NC_090611.1, forward strand.
AAGTCAATTGAGTAACGATGAGCTACCAATCATTAAAATACATTATTAGATTAGTTCAGAGCTAAGTGAGTGCTTAAATAATTGCTCTTAGATCTCTAGACAATGATATATTACTTATAGTATATTTTATCTGTGGTGCAAGAGGAACCCTATCAAGTGCAGTAAATCTAACATGGTTTATATCAGTGAAGCCTTGAGGAGCGGCAGAAGTTTGTATATTTTCATTGAAAATAATAAGTGGCATCGGCTGACTTTAAGGTCGACAATTCATCCTGAAAGAGAGAGCTCAAAATTTAAATTTTAGAGCTTAAATTAGCATTTCTCTCTCGTAGATAATGAGAGCGATATCATCTCGCATAAAATGCCAATGACACTGTCCTCACAATAGGATAATTTGTACGAAGATTAAATTTTGAGAATTGCATTCTTGACCATCGCTAAATCTCGCAAATAAAATAGCATCAGCCATCGACGTAAGATTGTTTGCTGAAATTGGTTACTAAACTAAACTCAATCGTGACGCTTATGTGGTGAGGTGATTGAAATTTATAACTTATAAGCGAGTTTTTTTTTCGATAACTAAGCCATAATTGGCGTGCATTCGATTCAAAAATTGAGCACGGCAATTGTTCAGGTGCAGGAATCGACGTGTTGCATATAAATTGCTTTAATGCTACATCAAGGCAACATATGCAAATAACATAGAAGATGGACACTATCACGTCCAACTATACACATAAGAAAGTGCAAAAATGTGAAAATGTATTATTTGCGGAGGTAAGATATACCAAAAATAGTTTGGTAAGTGACTTCTCAGAGAATAAAAAAATACTTCAGTTCCTTATCATAAAAAGCTACGATGCGCGGAGGATCTGCTGCATCCGTGCAATTAGCACAAAAGACAATTATCAGTAGAGTATCGATGTAACACCGGACTCAAATAAGCCGACAACATAATGTCCGAGCCTTTCAATTCATTGTTCCCAAGAGTGATTTGCAACGCTACACACTGCTCATCTTTGGCTTAAGCGACAAGAATCGAGTCAATGACTAACGATGACACAGTCTTAACATGATAAGTTCAAAATAAGCTTTTTGCGACAACGCATCAGCCAAAGCATTTAGTTTTTCCGGCTTAAACTTCTCCTCGAGATTATATTTACAAATAGTGAAGCCACCAGGCCACTTACTGCGAGAGTTGAGGTGAGTGAGTGCAGGGCATAAGGACGTATACTCTGTATCGATCACACAAGGTTTAGAGCCAAGCAGATGCACACTGAATTTGGCTATAGTATACTTCAATGCATTCTTTGTCGTAAACTGGGTAATTCTTGCCTGCAGATTAAGCTGTCGAGACTTGAGCGCAAATATCTCCAAGAAATAATTATAATACAGCGCTGCTTATGGAAAAGGTAAATGCCACAAGCGACACTGAAAGACCAACCAGGATCGAATAAGGCCTAAAATGGGGCATAGAGTAGATACTCCTTTACCGCTTTAAAAAGTTCCTTCTCGATGCTGGTCCAGCATTAGTCCACTTTCTCGAAAGGAAATTGTAAAAAAAGCCTAGCCATTTATTTGTGGTAGTATTTCGCAAGGCCAAGCCACTTACATAAGTCCTTTTGATTCTTAGGAACTGGCCAATCTACTATAGCTTTTGTTTTAGCTAGATACGCTATAATCCCTCACTTTCTGATGAAGCACCCGATGACGGCAATATCTTCCACACTAAGAGTATATTTCTATGCGTTGATATACAAATTATTCGTGCGCATGCAATCGAACATACCTCATGAATGTGATTGATCACGTATCACCGACCCTACTCCGTGCGACTATGAGCAAAAATGTCATCAAAATATTTATGCGCAATAACATTTATGAGGGCGAAATAGTTGCGTCAGTTACGTCATCAGACAATTAGTTGTTGCTGGGGCATCGCCAGCACTCACAAAGTATACCGCTTGGATGCTATTCGATGCAAGCAGAATATTGCTAGCTCTCAAGAGCAGTTAATACTACCCATCGATTGAAGCGAGCGCGCTATACATCGTACATCCCACCATAATGTTTTCGAGAACATTCTTCACAGGCTCTTGCCGAATTTATTGAATCCTTCGGCTCGGTAAGCCAGATTATTGGTGGCCCGAAATTTATAAATCAGTCAGTACTTATGTGTGCATATGCAAGACATGCCATCAATGTTAAGCCCCCGTCGTACGCGACGGCGCTATTTGCCGATTTATTCGTACTCTTGGGGTTTTATGAGTCCATCCGAATTTTTTTTTCGGGTTTGGCCTATTCAAGGATTCGGAAGGGAACACGGGCATAGCGGCCTTTGTTGATTGTTTGAAATAAAATGGCTCCTTTAGTGGATGTGCCGGATCCCCTGATGATAAAGGTATTGTTATGCTAATCATTGATCGCGTGTATCGTCGACACGTTCGCCAGTGGCAACTGCCTCTGATAGAGACCCCATGACATGGGTAGATTTTGGAAGTTGCTCTTTCGGATGCTACACACTAGATTGGACATGTCCACAGCGGGCCAAGAGACACGTCATTGAAGACGTTCTGCGCAGTGTGAATGCTGAAACGCCGATGTGTTGAAGCACAATACACCCTGTTGTTGAGTTTGCGTTAAACGACGCTGTACATGTCTCTACAGGCTATTCTCCTATGTATTTTTTGGCCTCACTCCCCTTCACCCGCGTTCTTTTAGCAGTATCAGTACGTCATTCAATGCTTGGTGAAGAAGTCGTTTCTGGTAGGCTTGGTGACCTCAGCTTTGCAACTTCTCAAAAAACAGGTTAGCGAGTTTCTCTCGATGCGATTGAATTCAAATGGTTAGCGCGGTATGCAAATGCTGATGGCTAATACAAACAAAAACAACAAGTTACTGCTAAAAGCAGAAGCTGTATAAGTTCTTTTAGTCGGTGATCGAGTATTACTGAATGCCAAGAGTCTCCTTACAAATTTATTGTCTGCGATCTCTAAAACCAAATTGCATCCACGCTTTCTTAACCATTAACGGTCGTGGCAAGAAGGGCAAGAGCTAATGCGGTAAACCTCCTGCGCAAGCTGGGACCACACCCAGTGTTTAAAGTTGTCTATGCTCAAGCCGTAACATGATCCTTCTAATGTGATATGGGAGGGGCTCGCGCCGAGAAAGGCGGTTATGCCGCAGGTTGCAGCATCCTCATCAGGATGTCCGGCTAACCCTCTCAGCGAGTTTGTTGACGCTCCAACGTGACAAGACAGGTTTGGACACCGTAAAGGATACTCTGAAATAGAGCGAGAGTCTCACGAAGAAATTACACCTTGTGCCTTAGAGTAACAAGAGCTGTTTCTGTTGTTTCGGCCCCCTCCTGCAATGCTTGATGTGAGAGGAAATCTACATTTTTAAGTGGAGAGTTTAAAAGCGACGTCGTCGCGATGACCAATGCCAGTCTGGTGATGTGGCACGGGTATATGTCACTTATATTAAAAAACGCATGGAAATACGAGGAACCCCTTCGGGAAGATTGCACTTTCGCCGTTGATGTCTGCGAATGACTCATTCAGGGTAAACGAGCAAAGGAACCTGCCGTTTCATATAAAACTCATGAAAGTCACGTCGTCACGATGGTTAATACTAGTATTTGGTGAAGTGGGTGGGAGGCCCCCTCGTTGGAAAACGCTTGGGAGCCCATTAAGCATGATTGCCCTTATGCCGTTAATGTTGTTGAAGTCGGCGTTAAGCGTCAACATGCGTCGAGCGACGCTTACCTCCGATAACAGTGGGGATGAGCCATGGTATGAATTCCATCCGTGGAAAGATGTGGAATTGAACCGCTAGCTTGCTGACAAGCAAGAGCGTCAAACTGTGTACGATACACTGATTTAATTGGCCTTAGTTTTTAACTTTGCGTATCATAGCGAAATTTTTGTTCTACATAAAATGTCCGCCGCATCGGATCTGGCTAGTAGAGCCCATGTATTTTCATCGAGCGTCAGATTTAATGAATTCATCGGAAAAATACACTATCATCTTCTTGTTCCGTTTCATCGGAAAACAAGATAGTTGGTATAGTCCCCATGAAGAACACCGAGGTTTATATGCGCTTGACCATGCGGATGCGTCAGTTGCTAACGTTGCGTCCTGACCTGAGGGGTAAATGCCTTTCATTGTGAGCTATGTGCACTTCCAGCTCCACACTCATTTTAGCCTCAAGCTCGATGGACCAGCTTGCAAACATTGGCCTACGATCCAAAGAAGATGTTCTTCCATACAAGGTGTTGAAGACATAATCTTGTCGAGCTTTTCCATTCGCAATGATCATGACCTAAGACGAGCTTGCTCCTCTGCAAGTATATTCCGTTGTTGGTCACACCAAGGGGATTTGTGATGAGTCGGGGGCTCTAGCCCAGATGTCTGTTGAAACGCTGTTAACGCATTGGCAACACCACGTTCTAGGACGAGATGTGGATCTCGAAGTGATTATTTTTCTTACACGTCAGCGTGATGGGCTTCGATTCATCATCTTGTTTCATGGAAGAGATGTCGCTAATGTAGTCGAACACGACCTTCTCTTCGAAACTTGCGAGGAGTCTTTGACTCGTTGGGAGTAAATTAATAGTGACTTAGAGTGCTGAAGACATAATTGTAAGGCTCACTGTTCAGTCGCAGTTTAGACGAGTGCCGAATTGCGATGTCAACGGCCTGGTGGAGGCGAGCTTAACGGGGTTGCACGTTGGGATCAGGAAATTTTTAGTAGCTCTAAGTTAGACAGTAGGGTCTATTTTAGGCCTGCTAACAATAGGAAAGTAAAACATAAAACAAGTAAATCAGTTCCCCTTTTGATCTTCAGTGTAAAGTGCCTTCGTAAGGCTTGCACAACTATCGTAAAGGGTTAAAAGCCTTCTAAAACCGCATACCCTTGCGGGATGGCTGACACGTGTCAAAGCATAAGCTGATGAGGGTGTGTTATCCATTGTGTCAACCACACAACATTTACGACTAATCATATTCAATACTTTAGTCCTTGAACGAAGTTTTGACAGCAATACGAGCTTGTATATGACTTTTTGATATATATTCTTTTTTCCGTAGAATAAATGAGCTGTAAAGCTCTGTTACACTGCTTGATTTACGACAAAATTGTCGAATCTGCGTATCGGACCGGTACTCGTTACACTGATCGATACATTGGGGGAGACGCAGACGGCTGACCGGATGAGTTTAATTTTTCTAAACAAATTTAATAGCGAGCGCGAGGCAAGATTAGTCAATCAACAAAGTTCACATGGGCTCCTTCGAATTCTGAAATGTTGCTCATCACTTTGGTTATGAAATTTCTCTCTTGTACGCCAATAAATCCATCTAATATATCTTTCTTCGGACAGTGCCTCCGAAGTAAGGAATTTAGCAAGTAGTGAATGCAAAAGTGAGTCGTGAAATGCTCAACTAATCTGTATCACAGCCTAGCTTTCGCGAGTTAGCCATATCAAGCACCTTCTGTGACAAGAAATCGGTTCTGTGTACCTTTCGTGTCACGGAAAATTCGCTCTGACGACTTATCTTATTCGTATGTAAGCATCAGTGGGCAGAAATTTACGCGAATTTTGCAGATTGGCATAGAACTATCATGTCTCGATTTATTTAAATACCGCGCAAACTTGATGTAACTCGTTCATTACTTGATTTGAAATTTTAAAGTCATCAGCACAATGTTCTGAGAATGAGCTATATTTTGCTGAGTAATTCTTCTTCAATGGCTACCCCTCGTTGTCTTGCAAGCAGCCTGGGTGCTTAGTCTTTCACTATGATTTGGGGCTAAGCCGTACGCTTCAAACAGAATATTTTTGCAAATATTTAGGGAACATACAATGATTTAAAAATGCATTGTACTTTGGTAGAAAGCACTTTCTTAGTTTCTCACCAAAGTTGTTGATATTGCAAGAATGGCCTGTAGAGCTTTTCGTATTAGATCAAATTACGCCATCTTTCAACCTAGGATTTTTTTTGAATTGGGGTTGACGTGCTACTTGCAGGTGTCAATCGTATACTAAATTTTGAGCCTGTAATCTGATGTTCATGGAAAAGCTATGCTACAGATTACAGTCTACCACAATAGCCAACAAGACTCCTTAAAAGATAACAGAAGATTACCGGTAATTTTTCAATTGGCAATCTTAGAATTCACATGAAACATGCACTAAGGTGGAATATTTGCAATTACTGACAACATTTTCTTGATTCCGTTTCGCCAGCCGTACGATACAGCCGTCGCTCCTAATAACGCCCAATCGATTTTTTATTGAGCTTAATAGTCGCTCGTATTAATGTAGTCTACCGGAGCTTAGAAACGAGAGACAAACATCTCGAATATATACTTTACGAGATGTTTGTACGAATAATGACCTGACCAACTATAATTAATCACTTCAATAATTTGTAAGGGGCGCTGCCAAGTTTTCTTAGAAGCAAAAAAGGATAAGATTTATGCCGGCAACGATCAGACGGTACTGGCAAGAGCGTCTAACGATGGCAGTAAGAAATCTCGTTGTAATGGTCAATTACATTCGACGAAAGGTACGGTGACAACGGTCATTTATATGTGTGCTTTAATTTTCCATTTATTGCCTACGAAATCTTTTAGTTATAACTGAAATCAAGCTTTGTGGCCCGCTATTTGTCAAAAAGACTAGCTTATAAAATCTAGATACATATACGAGATGGCTTCCATATATTTGACATGCCAAACTTACTTTTGTCGCGTCGTCATCGAGGCGGCGAGCTTCTATGGCATTGTTTAACTCGTCGAGCCGTCTTTAGAAGGAGTTGCCTTTTACTGCTTGAACATGAAGATATCAATCTTCAACCCACGCACGTGCGTCGACCCGGTAGCCGCTTTTAAATGCTGCTGTCTTTGTAGCTTNTAAGTCCTTTTGATTCTTAGGAACTGGCCAATCTACTATAGCTTTTGTTTTAGCTAGATACGCTATAATCCCTCACTTTCTGATGAAGCACCCGATGACGGCAATATCTTCCACACTAAGATTATATTTCTATGCGTTGATATACAAATTATTCGTGCGCATGCAATCGAACATACCTCATGAATGTGATTGATCACGTATCACCGACCCTACTCCGTGCGACTATGAGCAAAAATGTCATCAAAATATTTATGCGCAATAACATTTATGAGGGCGAAATAGTTGCGTCAGTTACGTCATCAGACAATTAGTTGTTGCTGGGGCATCGCCAGCACTCACAAAGTATACCGCTTGGATGCTATTCGATGCAAGCAGAATATTGCTAGCTCTCAAGAGCAGTTAATACTACCCATCGATTGAAGCGAGCGCGCTATACATCGTACATCCCACCATAATGTTTTCGAGAACATTCTTCACAGGCTCTTGCCGAATTTATTGAATCCTTCGGCTCGGTAAGCCAGATTATTGGTGGCCCAAAATTTATAAATCAGTCAGTACTTATGTGTGCATATGCAAGACATGCCATCAATGTTAAGCCCCCGTCGTACGCGACGGCGCTATTTGCCGATTTATTCGTACTCTTGGGGTTTTATGAGTCCATCCGAATTTTTTTTTCGGGTTTGGCCTATTCAAGGATTCGGAAGGGAACACGGGCATAGCGGCCTTTGTTGATTGTTTGAAATAAAATGGCTCCTTTAGTGGATGTGCCGGATCCCCTGATGATAAAGGTATTGTTATGCTAATCATTGATCGCGTGTATCGTCGACACGTTCGCCAGTGGCAACTGCCTCTGATAGAGACCCCATGACATGGGTAGATTTTGGAAGTTGCTCTTTCGGATGCTACACACTAGATTGGACATGTCCACAGCGGGCCAAGAGACACGTCATTGAAGACGTTCTGCGCAGTGTGAATGCTGAAACGCCGATGTGTTGAAGCACAATACACCCTGTTGTTGAGTTTGCGTTAAACGACGCTGTACATGTCTCTACAGGCTATTCTCCTATGTATTTTTTGGCCTCACTCCCCTTCACCCGCGTTCTTTTAGCAGTATCAGTACGTCATTCAATGCTTGGTGAAGAAGTCGTTTCTGGTAGGCTTGGTGACCTCAGCTTTGCAACTTCCTAAAAAACAGGTTAGCGAGTTTCTCTCGATGCGATTGAATGTCAAATGGTTAGCGCGGTATGCAAATGCTGATGGCTAATACAAACAAAAACAACAAGTTACTGCTAAAAGCAGAAGCTGTATAAGTTCTTTTAGTCGGTGATCGAGTATTACTGAATGCCAAGAGTCTCCTTACAAATTTATTGTCTGCGATCTCTAAAACCAAATTGCATCCACGCTTTCTTAACCATTAACGGTCGTGGCAAGAAGGGCAAGAGCTAATGCGGTAAACCTCCTGCGCAAGCTGGGACCACACCCAGTGTTTAAAGTTGTCTATGCTCAAGCCGTAACATGATCCTTCTAATGTGATATGGGAGGGGCTCGCGCCGAGAAAGGCGGTTATGCCGCAGGTTGCAGCATCCTCATCAGGATGTCCGGCTAACCCTCTCAGCGAGTTTGTTGACGCTCCAACGTGACAAGACAGGTTTGGACACCGTAAAGGATACTCTGAAATAGAGCGAGAGTCTCACGAAGAAATTACACCTTGTGCCTTAGAGTAACAAGAGCTGTTTCTGTTGTTTCGGCCCCCTCCTGCAATGCTTGATGTGAGAGGAAATCTACATTTTTAAGTGGAGAGTTTAAAAGCGACGTCGTCGCGATGACCAATGCCAGTCTGGTGATGTGGCACGGGTATATGTCACTAATATTAAAAAACGCATGGAAATACGAGGAACCCCTTCGGGAAGATTGCACTTTCGCCGTTGATGTCTGCGAATGACTCATTCAGGGTAAACGAGCAAAGGAACCTGCCGTTTCATATAAAACTCATGAAAGTCACGTCGTCATGATGGTTAATACTAGTATTTGGTGAAGTGGGTGGGAGGCCCCCTCGTTGGAAAACGCTTGGGAGCCCATTAAGCATGATTGCCCTTATGCCGTTAATGTTGTTGAAGTCGGCGTTAAGCGTCAACATGCGCCGAGCGACGCTTACCTCCGATAACAGTGGGGATGAGCCATGGTATGAATTCCATCCGTAGAAAGATGTGGAATTGAACCGCTAGCTTGCTGACAAGCAAGAGCCTCAAACTGTGTACGATACACTGATTTAATTGGCCTTAGTTTTTAACTTTGCGTATCATAGCGAAATTTTTGTTCTACATAAAATGTCCGCCGCATCGGATCTGGCTAGTAGAGCCCATGTATTTTCATCGAGCGTCAGAATCAATGAATTCATCGGAAAAATACACTATCATCTTCTTGTTCCGTTTCATCGGAAAACAAGATAGTTGGTATAGTCCCCATGAAGAACACCGAGGTTTATATGCGCTTGACCATGCGGATGCGTCAGTTACTAACGTTGCGTCCTGACCTGAGGGGTAAATGCCTTTCATTGTGAGCTATGTGCACTTCCAGCTCCACACTCATTTTAGCCTCAAGCTCGATGGACCAGCTTGCAAACATTGGCCTACGATCCAAAGAAGATGTTCTTCCATACAAGGTGTTGAAGACATAATCTTGTCGAGCTTTTCCATTCGCAATGATCATGACCTAAGACGAGCTTGCTCCTCTGCAAGTATATTCCGTTGTTGGTCACACCAAGGGGATTTGTGATGAGTCGGGGGCTCTAGCCCAGATGTCTGTTGAAACGCTGTTAACGCATTGGCAACACCACGTTCTAGGACGAGATGTGGATCTCGAAGTGATTATTTTTCTTACACGTCAGCGTGATGGGCTTCGATTCATCATCGTGTTTCATGGAAGAGATGTCGCTAATGTAGTCGAACACGACCTTCTCTTCGAAACTTGCGAGGAGTCTTTGACTCGTTGGGAGTAAATTAATAGTGACTTAGAGTGCTGAAGACATAATTGTAAGGCTCACTGTTCAGTCGCAGTTTAGACGAGTGCCGAATTGCGATGTCAACGGCCTGGTGGAGGCGAGCTTAACGGGGTTGCACGTTGGGATCAGGAAATTTTTAGTAGCTCTAAGTTAGACAGTAGGGTCTATTTTAGGCCTGCTAACAATAGGAAAGTAAAACATAAAACAAGTAAATCAGTTCCCCTTTTGATCTTCAGTGTAAAGTGCCTTCGTAAGGCTTGCACAACTATCGTAAAGGGTTAAAAGCCTTCTAAAACCGCATACCCTTGCGGGATGGCTGACACGTGTCAAAGCATAAGCTGATGAGGGTGTGTTATCCATTGTGTCAACCACACAACATTTACGACTAATCATATTCAATACTTTAGTCCTTGAACGAAGTTTTGACAGCAATACGAGCTTGTATATGACTTTTGATATATATTCTTTTTTCCGTAGAATAAATGAGCTGTAAAGCTCTGTTACACTGCTTGATTTACGACAAAATTGTCGAATCTGCGTATCGGACCGGTACTCGTTACACTGATCGATACATTGGGGGAGACGCAGACGGCTGACCGGATGAGTTTAATTTTTCTAAACAAATTTAATAGCGAGCGCGAGGCAAGATTAGTCAATCAACAAAGTTCACATGGGCTCCTTCGAATTCTGAAATGTTGCTCATCACTTTGGTTATGAAATTTCTCTCTTGTACGCCAATAAATCCATCTAATATATCTTTCTTCGGACAGTGCCTCCGAAGTGAGGAATTTAGCAAGTAGTGAATGCAAAAGTGAGTCGTGAAATGCTCAACAAATCTGTATCACAGCCTAGCTTTCGCGAGTTAGCCATATCAAGCACCTTCTGTGACAAGAAATCGGTTCTGTGTACCTTTCGTGTCACGGAAAATTCGCTCTGACGACTTATCTTATTCGTATGTAAGCATCAGTGGGCAGAAATTTACGCGAATTTTGCAGATTGGCATAGAACTATCATGTCTCGATTTATTTAAATACCGCGCAAACTTGATGTAACTCGTTCATTACTTGATTTGAAATTTTAAAGTCATCAGCACAATGTTCTGAGAATGAGCTATATTTTGCTGAGTAATTCTTCTTCAATGGCTACCCCTCGTTGTCTTGCAAGCAGCCTGGGTGCTTAGTCTTTTACTATGATTTGGGGCTAAGCCGTACGCTTCAAACAGAATATTTTGCAAATATTTAGGGAACATACAATGATTTAAAAATGCATTGTACTTTGGTAGAAAGCACTTTCTTAGTTTCTCACCAAAGTTGTTGATATTGCAAGAATGGCCTGTAGAGCTTTTCGTATTAGATCAAATTACGCCATCTTTCAACTTAGGATTTTTTTTGAATTGGGGTTGACGTGCTACTTGCAGGTGTCAATCGTATACTAAATTTTGAGCCTGCAAGTTTAGATATCGTAGTTTTTCAGGGTTAGGTCGCTCTATAAACAAAATAATCTGATGTTCATGGAAAAGCTATGCTACAGATTACAGTCTACCACAATAGCCAACAAGACTCCTTAAAAGATAACAGAAGACTATCGGTAATTTTTCAATTGGCAATCTTAGAATTCACATCAAACATGCACTAAGGTGGAATATTTGCAATTACTGACAACATTTTCTTGATTCCGTTTCGCCAGCCGTACGATACAGCCGTCGCTCCTAATAACGCCCAATCGATTTTTTATTGAGCTTAATAGTCGCTCGTATTAATGTAGTCTACCGGAGCTTAGAAACGAGAGACAAACATCTCGAATATATACTTTACGAGATGTTTGTACGAATAATGACCTGACCAACTATAATTAATCACTTCAATAATTTGTAAGGGGCGCTGCTAAGTTTTCTTAGAAGCAAAAACGGATAAGATTTATGCGGCAACGATCAGACGGTACTGGCAAGAGCGTCTAACGATGGCAGTAAGAAATCTCGTTGTAATGGTCAATTACATTCGACGAAAGGTACGGTGACAACGGTCATTTATATGTGTGCTTTACTTTTCCATTTATTGCCTACGAAATCTCTTTTAGTTATAACTGAAATCAAGCTTTGTGGCCCGCTATTCGTCAAAAAGACTAGCTTATAAAATCTAGATACATATAAGAGATGGCTTCCATATATTTGACATGCCAAACTTACTTTTGTCGCGTCGTCATCGAGGCGGCGAGCTTCTATGGCATTGTTTAACTCGTCGAGCCATCTTTAGAAGGAGTTGCCTTTGACTGCTTGAACATGAAGATATCAATCTTCAACCCACGCACGTGCGTCGACCCGGTAGCCGCTTTTAAATGCTGCTGTCTTTGTAGCTTGAACTGTTCGGCACTATGTTCTCTCAACATGTTTGCGTGTTGAGAGCCTTGCTCGCCACGTCAAATTCATGTTGTATGAACTTGGCTATAGACGCATGTTGCTGGTCTGTTCGTAAAGCGAACAACATTGCGTGCACAACTGGCCCGCTAACGGCCGAACTCATACGTTCGATCGCTATCCATTCGAGGTCAGCCCAAGTGAGTGAATCTCTCACGCATAGTGCCGAAGCCTGCAGTATGATTGTGTAAGACCCTCCCTTCTTCGTCCAAAATGTTTGTGTTGGTTGGTACGTACGGTGCCGTTGAAGGATCATGAAGTGCTACCAGGTGTAACGGGACACCTTTCGCTACTACTGCTTTAGTTTTTGCCAGCGTGCACTAATAATAGTGAAGGTGAGGTGCCTCTTAATACCTTATGAACACAAGTGCTACTAAAGGTCGACATTAAGAAGGCTTAGTATTTTGGAGCAGTAAAAATTGAATTTATTTGTTAACGTCGTAATCAACAATCTTTTTATCGACTGACTTGATACATCTGAATTAAACTTTGAATTGCAACCCTTTGTGACCGCTCATTCGTGCGTGCAGCAGCGATTGGCAGAATTTATTTATAATTAAATCAACCAATCAACAAAGCTGTTGTCTCGGTGCTTTAGCATTACCAAATACGGCAACATTAGAGAAATTTAGTAAAATTATAAAATGATGATAGTTATGGTAAAATGTTGACGGCACCTCATTTCGTTAAGTTGACCCCGCAATTAAGTTTATCGTATTCAATTACCAATCAGACTTGACACCAACATCTTTAATGATATATAACACTATTCGAAGCTAGCTTTCAAATGCACATACACTAAATGATACCTTTGTCCTCGCTTCCCCTCCCCCCCCGGTGCTGCTTGCAAGCTCCGGAGCAGTTGTTTTCGCGGCAAGATTGTCGCTGGAAGAGCGCTGAGCCTACGCATCAGCGTTTTGCAATTTGAAAATTTATTTGAAGCGTTTGAAGTGATGGCAAAATAGAAGAGAAAACAAAAACAGCGTATTCCGAAAGTAAACCAGGCCGCCGTAGTTGTCGTAGCATTAAATATGTGTTCGCTTAACGCTTGCCAATTGTAATCGCATAAGCTGCCATTCATGCAAACGCATCGAAGAAACGGGCGCATAGAGAAAACGGGTTTATTTTTCATTCCCATCGGTGCCAACTTCGATGCCGCAAACATGGACAAGATGCCGCTTAAAAAGCGCGAAAATGCCTTCGTGTCGTCTATTATTAGAGGTTAAAGGCTCAAGATCAAGAGTCTGACATATGATGTCATCGTACCATTTCGTCCTATTTTTCTACAAAATAAAAACAAAAATCTCTGACGCACCCAAATTCCAACGAGTGAGGACTGGTCGATCCGGCCCTTCACTGAACATATATCGAGTTGTGGTTGCGGGACTCTGTGACTTACAGTAAAGTGGCACTTAGTGTAATGAAATGTCCGGTTACATGAATATTATTTACTAATAAATATATAATATAAATTGTTATACTATATTAACACCATTTTTCCTAAAATTCGCACCCTTCCTTCTTATAATTACACACCTTTACCTTAAATCCACACCCTTTCTGCGTCCCCCCATTATCCATATTCCAAACAATCAAAATGTTCCATTTTCTAAGATGTTCAGTAAATGCCATTGCAACAGCCTCTACCGCAACCATCTCTGCTTCCTTAGGGCGCGCGCAAATTTGCCGTAATGAATTCTTGGACGGTAATGGCGACACTGAAGTGGCAAAGCTGGCCAAAGAACGAAAGGTCGTGCGTATTACGAAACTTATGGACCTTATCGACGGGTTGGGCAGTGCTCGTTACATTCGAGGATAGGCCACTGCAAATTTCCATAAGGTATGGCTACCAGATACTGTCGCTTTGAGTACTGTATGCATCCGGCGACGCAACAGCGCCAGCTCAATACGGCCTCTATCCCAATAAACATGCATTTTTTAAGACTTGGGACGCCCTGTGCGCCTCAAGTGTACGAAAGTAGCGAATATCACGCGAAATGGCTGCGTGAGCTGTATGTTATTGAAAAAGGTACTGCAGAAGATATTGCCGCCGCGCTTTATCCGGAATTAATTCGCCACGAAACAATTCGCAACAAAGATTGGATTCGTACTACGCAGACCAATGGTACCATGATGTATACTAGTCCGCACAATGATGCCGAGGTTACAACGATTTTGCAGCGACGAATCTGGAGCTACTCCATCACACCGACGGAACAAATATGAGCACTTCGCCTGGCTTGCAAATCGTCAATTGGGTCGACCATGCGGGCAAGGGCAGTTAGAGTCGCTGTAGTGAGGCGGTCACGTCGCTCGAACGCTTAAAAACGAGCACCGTGAGGCTCTTCACTTCTGAAGTAAAATGTTTCTCCTGTAGTTCACTGTGGACATTGACGCCCACTTGGCCACAATGGAACCACTCGTTGGATTAGGCTATGATCGCAATATCACGCAATTTCGCCACAATGACTACGACTGTTCCCTGTCAAATAATTAGTTTTACGAGGCTCACCGGAAGCTGCTTGAGATCATCTGTCGACCAGATATAGAATTATGTACTCAAATTAAGATGAGTGAAATGATGGTCATCGACAATCAACGCGTCGTGCACGGTTATCACGCTTTTCACGGCAAAGGTCGTGCGCTCGTCGGCTGCTACATTGGTCGCACGAGTATAAAAGCCGCTTGCGCGTTCTTGGCATCATTAAACTCATTGATCGAGTAGTGTTTCATAATACTAGCTCTTTTTATACTTATTAGTCAGCTGCACCTCTTCACTTTATTTTCCATGCAACAAAGTTGCGACTATCAAGTATCAGCCGATTAGCAATCGGGTCACTTTTTCCTTCAATAAGTAGGCATCATATGCTTAATTTTGCTGTAGAATCGAAACGGCGTGGTGAGGGGAAAGTGTAGCGGAGCCACCTCGCTCCTAAAGTCAGAGGAAGAATTTTAGACCTAAAGAGTCTCTTAGCTCCATAGAACTAATGGGTTTAACACCTCAGGGTCCTCATCAGACAGTTCACACCGAGTGACAGCATTCGCTTCATTCCCTCTTTGAGGTTGCAACAGAAACAGCTAAACGTTTATTTGTGTTTTGCATTCCTTCGTCCCATGACAATTAAGCAAGAGTCACAGACTGCCTCGACGATGAGGGAATGGTGGACTATAAAAGTCACTTTCCATAGAGGATGAGGAAAAAGAGCGTCGCACTTACACGCCTTCTTATCAGAATAAACGTCGGCGGGCCTCAAATCCGTTCCCAGAACGTGGTACCGCCGATGACTCTAGTGCATTCAGCAGGACATAGGACCCTGAGTCCAACATTATTACGAATCCGCTCGAAGAGCAAGAGCGGGCAATCCTCATAGAGGAACAAGCTCGTCGTCGAGCTGCAGAGATAGCGAAAACTTAAGCTCATAGTGAATACATATTCACTCCACTAAGTGTGGAAGATTGTCTCAAAGAGAACACGGGTCAATGCTTGGCTACCTGGATCTCTGGTCCCACAGCGAGGACATTTCGACAACACCGTTTGCCTGTGGCAATTGTCTCTGATCAAGACCCCCGTTGCACGGGTAAATTCTGGAATTCGATTTTCCAAGTGCTTGGCACCAGATTGGACATGTCCACCGCGGACCATCTGCAAACCGATGGTCAGACTGAACGTGTCAATCGCGTCAGTGAAGACGTTTTACGCAGTGTGTGTGCTCAGACACCAAAGCCCTGGAGCTCAATGCTCGCAGTAGTGGACTTTGCGTTTAACGCTGTTCATACCTCTACAATCTATACTCCGTTCTATGTAAACGGTCTTACCCACCCGCGCGTTCCATTAACGATACCACTGCGTGGTTCAGGGCTTGTTGGGGGGAAATTGGCCGATAGACTTGCTGATATCAGCCCTGTTGCCGTTCGGAAACAAGTAAGCGAGTTTATCGCGACGCGATCTAGTGTCTTAAGACATGTAAGGGATACGATGGCTGATAATCAAGACAAACAAAAGGAACAAGCGGATGCCAAAGGCAGAAGCTGTATTAATTCTTATATGGTCGAAGACCGAGTTTTACTAAGCGCTAAAAACCTACCTACCAACTTGGTTTTCGCGGTCTTCACGACCAAATTGCGCCCGCGCTTTATTGGACCATTTACGGTCGTGGCCAAGAAGGGCCTAGCTTATACGCTAAACCTTCCCAGCAAGCTGCGTATACACCCAGTGTTTTACGTTGGCTTGCTTAAGCCATATCGGGACCCGTCCCACGTGGACTTAAAGGCGCTTGCGCTAACAGGCAGTCGTGCCGCAGATTGCTGCATTCTCACCAGGATGTCTCCAACTGGCCTTCTAAGCGAGGTTGCTGACGTTCCAGCATAAAAATACTTTTTTGAACCGCCTCAAAAGAGCCCGCAATCCAAGCAAGGCTCTCACGAAGAAGTTGTAACTCGTGCTTTAAAGCATCAAATGCTTTTGCAGAGATTTCGGCCCTCGCCCGCGCTGCTTGACGCGTGAGGGAACCTTCAGTTTCGTTTGGAGATATTTATAAAGCGACGTTGTCGTAAGGTCCAATACTAGTACCTGGTGAAGTGACTGGGGAACCCCTCTTCTGAAAACTCTTCGGAGTTTAAGGTACCTCTTCGGCATGATTGTTCGTACGCGTTAACGCTTTTAAGTGCCAAGCTCAGGGTCAACTTCGTCAAACGACGCTTCCCACCTCTAGAAGTAAGAATAGGTGGATCTTTAGCCCCAGAGCGGCTTCGCCGATATTGAAGTGCTTCGGTTGACCTACAACCCCCTGATCCATGGATGCACGGTCAACCTAAGCACTGAAATATCGGCTAGACTTTTCCTCGTTTTGTGGTTCAAACGCCGGCCGTAACTGGCTTTTGGCCTTAAGCTTGGCGAAATCGAAGCGAGGTTTCTTTTCCAAACGAACATCGGCCACATCTGCAGACTCCCTAATATTTTAAATATTGCGGAGGCGGCTGGCCCGATGGATCCAGTACTCAAATTAATTTCATTTTTGCTTTTTATTCATTTGAAACAAAACGATCGGAATCTCCCTCATTGAGGTTACCGGAGCCCCACGGGGCTGATCACGCAATGCGTCAGATACTGACTTTGGGTCCTTACCTTTGCGTAAAATATCGCTCATGACGAGCGTCGCGAGCAGCAATCTCCTCCGGTGACACGCGATCAATGAACAGCCTTGCTGAACCTTCACCAGCAATGGTATCCAGCACAGCCGCTAAGTGAGCCATTTTGCTGAATCAGTCCACAAAGACCACTATGCCGGTGTTCTTGGCCAAATCTTTCGGTAGGCCGAATACAAATCCATACTAATGGAATCCTAACACTGTGGGTACGGGCAGACTTGCCAGTTGTGCAAAAGCATGCACCGAGGGCTTAACTCGTTGGCAAGTTTCGCATGTGCGTGCGTATGTGCTGACCCATTTGTTAGGCTTGGGCCACCAATTTTTCTGGTTTACAGAGCCGTAGGTCTTTTCTCTACCATGATGACCACCAATGACAGTATCGTGTGCCTCATAGAGGATCTGGTACTTCAAATCCTCATCATGAGGAACAACGACACGCAGAGGATCTACGATGTCTGTGCAATAAAGCAACAGATTGTTATCGATAGAAAATCGATGTAACCTTGCACGCAAACGTGCCGGTAATTTAAAACCCGAATCCGATTTCTTTAAGGCTCGTAGCAGAGCTACACACTGTTTATCCTTGGCGAAAGCCGAACGGATTAATTCAGGAAAAGGTGACGAGATAGTCGTTAAATGAGAAAGCTCATAATCCGGCCTGCGTGATAAGCATCGGCCAAAGCATTTTGCTTGCCGGGTTTATACTTCACCTCGAAGTTGTATTCCGCAAAAAAGGATAGCCATCGGGCCATTCTCTGTGAGAGATTGGGCGACTTAGTCGCCGTGCGTAATGACGCGTGATCTGTATAAATCACAAACGGCTTAGAGCCGAGCACATAAACTCAGAATTTGACGAGAGCATACTTCATAGCAAGTAAATCTCTATCATGAACTGGGTTATTCTTTTCCGCAGCTGTAAGCTGTCTAGACTCGAACGATAACACGTTCGTGCCCATCAACATCTGTTTGTAACAGAGCACTGCCAATGGCAAAATCCGTTACGTCATAGACGACACTGAAAGGCCATTTAAGATTTGGCAGTGCCAGAATCGGGGGGTGGATAAGATTATTCTTAATTGCTGGAAAGCAATGTGCTCTGTGCTAGTACAGCACCAATCCGTAAACTTTTTTTGAGGAGATTAGATAATGGCCTAGTCATATCAGCGTAATTTTCGCTATTTTTGTGTAAATAATGGCGAGACTCAACCACTTGCACTAATCCTTTTGGTTCTTAAGAACCGGCCGATAAACTAGGGCTTTTACCTTAGCGGGATCCGCTCTAAGGCCGCGCTTCCCAATGAAGCACCCTAAGAAGGGAATTTCTTCGGTACCAAATATGCATTTAGATACATTGGCATACAACTCATTTGCACGCATACACTCAAGCACTGCTCGCAAATGGTCGGTGTGATTTTCCACATCCATCTGACCCTGCTCTGC
>NC_090612.1:0-17374 GCF_004359215.1 Bremia lactucae
GCTCACTAGCCTACCTTTTATAATGATAATAATTTTTAATCAGTTTTAATGGACCTGGAACAATACAATGCTAGCACCTTGCTTAAATTACATTTAATTCATCAACTAAAATTATTGTGCTGATGCATATAGTTTCCCTTTCAAAATTAAATGAGAAATTATTTAAACAACTTACATTGAAAGCTTCCGTTCTATTCATTTTGGTCGTCTCATATCAGTATTTGCTCCACTTGAATCCTTCTTCCACCGCATCATTGCGCTTCTAGCAAAAAATAAAAAATCCTGCTCAGTAATTAGTTTGTCGGCGTTGCAGTCCATGACCTCCAGTAAAAGACTTAGTTCGTCTTCAGTCGCGTATGCGTCTGCTTTCCACATACACAACATACAGAACACAATTTGAGCATCAATTGCACATTCAGACGAAGAGCAAGCAAACGCACCGCTATCTTGCTCAGCGAGAAGAACAACAAAGCTTTCTTCCATTAGTAAACCACTACCATCAAGATCTAAGATTGAAAAGTATAGCTTCAGAGCTTGCCATTGAGCCTTCGTAAATACATTGACACCGTCCGACTCGACTTGATTATTACTGTGTTTTGTGGTAATTTGATTTAATCCCCGCTCGAGTGACGGCATTGTTAACCAATCTGTCATACTTTTTCGACGAACAGGGCCGGTGGCAACAGTGGCTACTTCGTGGTTTCGACTGTCCGCGAGAGCCTCACCGTTTGAATTTGAGCGCTTAAAGGGAGCTTTAATCCACGATACCCTTGACCCTAAGCAGTCAAGGGCAGATGCTTCTCTTTGATTTGTACTGTCGCTTGCAAAGTACCGGTCGCAAATCCGTGCGAATCCGCTTACGAGACGACTTGTATTCCACTTGTGTCTATTTCCTATCACTTTTTTCTCTCCGTTCACGCAAATTTCTTTTGGACACTTTTTGGCTTTATTTGCTGGAGCTACGGAGCACTCCGTCTTGCAAACGAGTTTTCCAGCTTGCAATGAATCGCCAGAGGCTTTATCGATTTCTGATGTGTGACACACGTCATTTATTATCGACCTGAACTCAATACTCCGATCAATAGAGTGAGGCGCTACAGATATCTTCGAATTTTCCACCTTATCCTCATTTTCTATGCTTGTTGCTGGCGAATATAGGGGGGAAATTGCCGACTGCTTGGAATTTAATTCATTCCCACACGACGAATTGCTGGCTGTTCGCTCTAAAGAGAGTCGCATCTGCCGGCAAAGATTCACCAAGTCGTAAAACTCAATTGGCAAAAACGGCAAATTGTTGACTAGGAAATCTTTGACCGCCTTCTCCTCACTAGGATGATTATACTTGTTCTCGGCGTAATGACTTCGCTTGTGCTGCTGATACTGCAATAGGCGGCCATTTTGTTTTTCCCACGGAATTTTTAACGTTGCGCCAACGTTGTGGTTTGTATTGCAATACTCTGGTGCCGAAAAAACTGTCACGACAGCAGGCAAGACCAGATTTTCATCAGCCTCCACTTCGGACCGATCCAAATTTTGACGAAAGTGCTCTTTATAGCCGTCCTCTTCAAGTTCGTGAGCTCGGATGATAGCCAAGAGATTGTTGCGCTTCAAGAACTCGCGACATGCGGATTCATTAAAAGTGAATGAGCAGCCACGCGTTCTATTAGGCACCCATTCTAGTTCTTGTGTTTCACCTTTTGCAGGATCTGACCATAACAAGTCACACAAAGCTCCATTTGGTGCAGGCTCCATAAAGCGATTCACTTGGCCATTTATATCCTCCACATACTGAATGTCTGGCGAGAGTCCACCATGCACCACCAAAAATGAACCGTGAACTGTATCAAGCCGCGCCGCTAGTGGCATACTCTCAAAACACGTGATCATTCGATTATATAACACAGGTCCATATTTCTTAAGGCATTCTGCACGAAAGCCGTAAAAAGTGCTTAAGCTTCTACACTCATGATTTCCACGCAGCAAATGTACACACTCTGGAAAAGCTACTTTAAATAGCAAAAGTAAGAGAATAATCTCACAGGAAGCTATTCCGCGGTCTACGTAATCTCCAAGAAATAAGAACGGATTGTCGGCAGCCGGGAAGCCATGCACACGAAAAAGACCCAGTAAATCTTGAAATTGGCCGTGGAGATCGCCTACAAGCGTATACGGCGCACGAAGTGAGATAACGTTTTGCTCGAGTGACATCAAAGTCGTGGCTCGCCTCACGATTTCTATCGCACTCGATACCGAAATAGTATCTCCTGCCCGAAAGATTGCAATTAATTTTTCCGGATTCAGTCCGTGCAGATCGGCACTTGTGTGCTCTTCATCAGCATTATTGTCAATATTCAATTCACTTTGAAGTGCTTCAGTTACACCTGAAGTGGCCGTTATGACCGGCACAGTGGCAAAATACTGTACTGAATCGAGCCGGATATCAAGTTGACTAAAACAACGGTCCAACAGCGTCGTGTCGGTGGACACTCGACGTTTATGCAAGCCTTGGACGCTTGCCATATGCATAGGATCCGCCTCTGACTTAGCGTTCAGATTTGTGCCCCCTCCATGACGCGCGAAACGTAGTACTTGAATTTCGTGTTTTTTTGTGTAAGACTTGGCCATAGCCGCACCTGCGTGGGCATTTATGAATAATGTTAGCGGCGAAGGCCCCGATATATTCCGATCGTCATGAGGTCGAATTTGGCTTGAACTTTTATCATCCAGCGCCAGATTAAGAATAGAATTATACTTGCACAGCTGTAAGCAACTATGATACGCCATGGGTGGTTGCGGTGTCTTATCCGTAAACGAGCCGACGTCGGGTGCCACCATGGATTCCAGAGATTGGAAAGTCAGCATTGCTGGCGCTGACTTGGGCGGGCTACGCACGCAAGCATTGGCAGGCATGACAGCCAAGAACGCGTCAAGCTTGCTAGCCATCGGGTCACGACAAGAAATAGGCTTATGAAGTCAAACAGTTCAACTCGTAACTGTAAGCGTTTCCTCTAACTCCTCAATGTAGCTAACCGAAAGCAATGGTTTTATTCATGAGAGGATTACGCTTTACCACACGACATAAGTACACCATAAAACAACTGACAATTATCTCGTTATTTTTTATCACTGATCAAAAAGAATTAAGTACAAGAAAGCGATTCTGAATCGGGCTTAAGTTGCCTAATGTTACACAGTCTCCGTTAAGTAAGCTTGGTGAACTTAAGTTGATAGTCAATTACTTAAATAAAGTAATAAGTACCTGTAATGGGGCACACATCGGTTGGAGAACCGTTGTTGTGGTACAATTACTTGCTGGGCAAAAATACCCTTTAATCTAATTTTAATATAGTTAGTTACTTAAACCCCATTTATTATGGGTAACAAATGTGGTCGCCGCCAGATATAAGTCTGGCGGCCGAAATCTATTTTAAATTAGCTAGGGTAAGGTTTTTAGAATTAAATAATTAGATAAACTGCAGTTCCCCTTTTGATCTTGAAGCGTAAAGTGCCTTTCTAAGGCTTGCGCATTGATCTGTGAGAGATAGAAGCCTTTCCACCAAGGTATATCCTCTTACGCACTAGTTGCCACTTGGTTCTACGGACCCCTGAATCCCTTGAGCTAGGATTTCTTAAGCTTTAATAGCTTGTACGACTCCCTAAGTTGTTAAACCCATTAGTTCAATAGAACTAGGTGACTCTCTGAGTCTGAAAGTCTTCCTCTGACTTTAGGAGCGAGGTAGCTCCGCTACACCTGGTCGTCGTACCTACCGATTGAATGACTCGATGAAAAATTGGGATCGTGAGTCTGTTTGCTTCGTTGCAAGTGGATTGATGGGAACATTTTTTTAAACCTCGCCATTTAGAGGAAGGTGAAGTCGTAACAAGGTTTCCGTAGGTGAACCTGCGGAAGGATCATTACCACACCTAAAAAAACTTCCACGTGAACTGTATCAAAACATAGTTGGGGACAAATCATGCGGCGACTGCAGACTTTATTGTTAGCGGTTACTGCTAAATGCGTCCTATCATGGCGATCGTTTCGACCTCGGTTGGAATTAGTAGCTACATTTTTACACCTTTACTTATTACTGATTATACTGTGGGGACGAAAGTCCCTGCTTTTACTAGATAGCAACTTTCAGCAGTGGATGTCTAGGCTCACACATCGATAAATAACGCTGCGAACTGCGATACGTAATGCGAATTGCAGGATTCAGTGAGTCATCGAAATTTTGAGCGCATATTGCACTTCCGGGTTAGTCCTGGAAGTATGCCTGTATCAATGTCCGTACAATAAACTTGGCTTTCTTCCTTCCGTTTAGTCGTGCAAGAACCAGCGTGCGAGACGCATGAGGTTTGCATCGACCACTGAGGGGTCGGGAAATGCGGGAATGCAGTAGGGGGGGGGCCCTACTAACGCGGACTCTGAAGCTACCACCAAGTTCAGAGTTATCGAACAAATGGGTAGCATAGTCTCTGAGGTCTCGAAATTTCGGACCTCAACCCTGCTGGTCTATAGCGCTCGAGTACTCGGCTACATCGGACTCTCTCATGAGTACTTGATAGTAGCCATCCTTTAAATCCAACGCGGAAAAGATAGTTGACTTTCCCATGGAGCTCAACACTTTCCGCAGGATTGGCGTTTGAGCCGGTCTGGTCGCCGTGTTCAGCTTATAGTAAGCAGGAACCACGCGCCATCCACCTGCGGCTCTTAGCACACAAAAATTCGGGCTGCAGTGAGGCGATTTGCTCTCACGCACATGTCCCGCCTTGACTTGCTTGGCAAAGAAATCATCGATATAATCGACTTGTTCTTTCGGCAACGGCCATTGCACGGTCGCACAATACTTTGTGCCTGGTTCGAGGTCTATTTCGTGCCCGATGCCCCAATCTGCTGGTAGGCGGCTCGGCGCTTCTTCTGGGAACACATCGCGATGTTTCCACAGAACCTCAAAGAACGGACTGTCTCTCAAGGCATCCCAGCCTTGAGCAGCGAACCGTTTCTTTTTGTCCGTTTCTAGGATGCTCTCGTCCATTGTGGACGACGAGCAGCAGTCCACCAAGTTCTCTTCTGGCACTTGTGTGACTATTTCGTGTATCTTTCCTCCTTTAACTTGGCAAGGAACAGATCCCACGACATCTCCGGGATATTTACTATTGCCTTGGCAGATTTAAAGACTTGCCGGAGCACCTCAACTGAGGCTGCTTCCGCAATTTCGTCTTTGACGACCTCGAACACCTCGTTCGAAGGCCCGTCCTCTTTAATAGGAACTGATTCAAAGGTCACTCATTTTGACGTGCCTTTAATCGTCCTAATATGTCGGGTACTCGTTCTTCGACTCACCACGAACTTTGCCTGGGAGGCGGGTGCCGTTGCTCTCCTGGCTAACCCACCCCTTTCAATCGCACCAGGCTCTACGCACTGTGCTGGTTCATGCGATGATTCACTTCCTGTCATCTCGCCGTCTACTGCCACAGGCTCTCGGCTCTGTGCATGACTACTTTCATTGCCTTTTTCACTACCCCAGTCTCCACGAGCTGAGAAGGAATTGGTGACATTTGACATCCCGTCAACGCACTCTTAACTGTGTTCGACACGACATCAGTTGTATACGCCTCTCACAGGAGCACATCCTTTTCCGGTGTCCTGCGTAGAGCTTGCAACTGTGCGTGTACACCAGTCTATCCATGGTCGGTAGTTGGCAACCATGGCATGCCTACCACTGTGAACTTCTCTTTACAAGAGAAGTCACTATAGCTGAAGGCGAATTCTACGTGAACTCCCTCAGACTTAAAGAGCGCTACGTTCGCTAAACGAACGGTTGCCTCTTCTTGCTTGCCATCCTGGCAAAGCGATTCAACATCGCCAATCTCTTTCTTAGAGCCGCGAGTTTTACAAAAGTTTGTGCTGCACCCGAATCCACGAGAAGGGTTATCACATCGTCATCCCATCGTACTTGAGCGCTATAAACCAGCAGGATTAGGTCTGAAAATTCGAGACATCAGGGACTATGCAACTCATTTGTTCGATAGCTCCCAACTTAGGGGTAGCTTCAGAGTCCGCGTCAATAGGGCATCCTGCCACTACTGCGCTCCTGCATTTCCCGACCCCTCTGTGGTCGATGCAGAACTCATGCGTCTTGCACACTGGTTTTTGCCATCGCCCTTTAGGAAGGGAGTCCTCTTGCTGGGCATCTTTGCCCCAGCAGAAACCCTGGCATAGCAGCGATCCATCATATGGCCGCGCTTGCCGCATTTATAGATGACAAAGTCTGCATTGCCTAACTCCATGGGAGTGGCATCTGACCCCTCGGTCGACGGCTTATACCAAGCATCACTGACGCACTGTTGTAGGAATGCTCGTCAACTAAGGCAATTTAGTTTGCCTCTTCTATCGTCGACGGATCCTTAATGAAAAGGGCCTGTCGCGATGGGCCATGCCGTAGTCCGTTCATAAACGTGGGCACCTTAATGTTAGTATTGGACCTACAGTAATGGACGCCGATAGCGAGTGCACCCCCTGCACATACTCTTGCAGAGATCGCTCGCCTGTCGTGCTCCAAAGAAGCGCGCCTGAAGCAACACTTCGTTGTTCGGCGGCTGGTACATGGCGGGAATCTTTGTCTTAAAGATCGCCCATGTAGGAAACGCCTTAACGTCCGCCATAAGCGCCGAGTAAGCCCACACTAAGACCTTACCGCACAGGTGCGACATGGCGTACGACACCATCCAGCTGTGCATTCTTGATGAGCTGCGCCACACCGCATTGCTCCACGGCTAACAGCCAGTCGACAATAGCGTGCGCTGCAGTTCCATAGAACTTGGGCGGGTTATCCCAATGGGCCTCAGCTGATGCGGCCGGGCAGAGAGCATCTCAACAGTCCTGTTGAGAGCCTCGCTCCGAGCCTGCTCATACCTCTGCTCATCCTGATCTGAGTGACGGACTTCGCCGCAGCATGGCTCTGTATCTCGGACGCGGCTGTCCGCTGTCCGAGCACGAATGCCTCAAACTGCTCCAACTGATTAACATGTTGCTCAGGAGGACTGCTCAAGAGCCTGGCCAGGGATTGTTCACCAAGTCCCTGCGCCAAGTGCTCTGCCATCTCCCGATGATATTTGCAGAGGTGTAGGAAATGAGCCCAATCGATATTGAGGCTCATCCTCACTCACACGATCACAGATGCGGGTCGTAGGAAGGATTTCAAGTGCTACCAAGTGTAGGCGGGCACGTCGTAATACGGCCACGCTCTACTTAAGCACATATGCTATCACAGCGAAGAAGCGGTTTGATTGTCTTCTCTCACGTGCAGTGAGGTAGTTGATGGGCGCCCAAGCGACCTCACCCAACGAACTATCAGCCTTTGCTTAAGTGACGTCACGGGAGCGGTAATTCGTCTCCACGTGCGCACTTGTAACAAGGAAGCAGTTTCAGACTGATTTATATTTTTTAATCATAAATATAAAACCTATTTTTAACCAATTATAAATGCCATCTCTGTAGAGAATCACTATGTATTGCGAGCGTATTATTCTAAATACCTCGTATCTTGGACGACGCTAGCCGAGATTACGGATGACGCGAGGCGTCATCCCTTCCAATGTGATTGCGCCTATGTGAATCACATACACAAGGGTGGGTCAAAATGTGAACCACACCCAAGTGGTGGGCCTAATTACTTCACTTAAGTAATTGGCCATCGCCTTTAGTACACAAAGTGTACTTAACGGGGATTGTGTAACATAGGGCAACTTTAGCTCGTTGCACCTTTTTACCTTCACTGTTATCAGTGAAGTCGAGGCGGTGCAAACATGCTTGTCATTTGCTATTTCAGCGAATCCCATGAGGGAAAGCGTCGTTGATGGACGTGCTGCACGATAGTGCCCACCCCATGGCTCTACCTCCAAATTTGGAAATGGCCATAGCCACGTTTTGCCGTTCTGTTAAGAACAAGGCGGAATCAATGGACATTTCCATCCGCTTAATTCAAAAAGGGAGACTTTTCCCTCTTTTCCCTCAAATATATTCACATTGTACAGCTAGAGGGCGAGCCCTCAGCTCTGAGTCAGGTACAGATATGTACCGAATTGGCATAAATGCCGCTAAGTGGTCCTGTACCTGACCGATCAGGGAGGCTTCGTATCGCATGAAGGCTTGCATGAAGGACCTCAGGTCCGGCGGTGTGTACAAAGGGCAGAAACGTAATCAATGCAAGCTGATGGCTTGCATTTATTAGGAATTCCTCGTTCAAGAGCATGTATGTTATTGTTTCAGACGTGACAACCAATTATATTTCAGGGGTAACAACTTTTTGTCAATAGAAATGACGCCATAATTTGATTGGTCAGATTCTACCTGGCTGAGTTAAATATGAAACTTAGGTGGGTCCAAATAGAAAGTAATTTGATTGGTCAGTTTCCACGTGGAGAGCATCTCAACAGTCCTAATAAGAGCCTCGCTCCGAGCCTGCTTATTCCTCATCTCATCCTGAGTCTGAGTGACGGACTCCGCCGCGGCATGGCTCTGTGCCTCAGACGCGGCCCTTTGCTGCCCGAGCACGAATGCCTCAAACTACACCAACTGACCAACAAGTTCCGCAGGAGGACTGCCCAAGAGCCTGGCCAGTGCTAACTCGCCAAATCCCTGCACATTGTGCTCTGCCACCTCCCGATGATATTTGCAGAGGTGTGGGAAATGAGCCCAATCAATGTTGAGGCTCATCCTCACGTACACACGCCGAGATGCGGGTCGTGGGAAGGATTTTAAGTGCTACAAAGTGTAGGCGGGCACGTCGTAATGCAGCCACGCCTTACTTAGGCACACAACCTAGCACCGCGAGGAAGCAATTAAACTGTATTCTCTTGCGTGCAGTAAGGTAGTTGTGGTGGGCGCCTTTGCGACCACACCCAACGCACTAAGCACTCTAGTAAAGTGTTGTCACGGGAGCGGTAATCCGACTCCTCGTGCGCACTTACTAAGTAGAAAGAAGTTTTCAGACTGATTTATATTTAATCGCATTAAATTTAAATACCTATCTTTACCAATCATAAAATGTCATCTCTGAAGATAACACTAATATGAATTGGGAGCGTATCTTTCTTGATCCCTCGCGTAACGGATGACGCTAGGCGTCATCCCTCCCCATGTGGATAGACCTATGTCATACAAGGGTTGGTCACAAATGTGAACAACACCCGGAACACGGCTGAGTATGTCAACTTTCAATCATCCAGAGACAGATGGTCAGACAGAACGCGTAAATCGCGTCCTTAAGAGATACTTTGAAGTTCCGTCCAATACTATCTGAATTAGAGCGAGTTTTTACCGATGGTCGAATTTGCCATCAACAATTCGGTGCATGCGTCTACAACGCATGCACCGTTCTTCGCGAATTGCTTACGCCATCCACGCATACATACTTAATTAGAGGGATCCTCTAGTTTAAGGGAGGTGGACTCGCACGAGCAAAACCATTTATGGCTCATGCTCATCACGCGTCGAAGTTATCAACGACGCGAGTGATGTCGATATCGAATCAATCGACATCGAAGATGAGAAAGATCATGGCAGTGCGCACAAAGCGCACTGGAAAAGACAAAACACATGAGTCAGCAGAGGAATTTCTGCTGGCTCGAGAAGCAGTAATCCGTTTCGTACAGGATTCCATTGCTAACGCACTGAGCCGTCAGAAACGGAACGCAGACAAATATGGAAGAGCAAATGTTCTTTCATTTAAAATAAATGACCTAATACTACTCTCTACGCTAATCTTACCTAAGCCCTAAGCGTGTAGTCCCTAATGTGGGTAGCAGTAAACTACTACCCAAGTTCATTGGGCCATTCCGTGTACTGCATCGCAGAGCCAATGCGTACACAATAGAATTGCCACGTAAGATGCGAACGCATCCTACGTTTTAAGTTGGTCGGCTCCGCCCGTACCATCAATACGCGGTATCTTCCGAGGACGGATCTGACCACCCTTTTCAAGAATCCCTACAAGATTCTTGTGGTCACGAACCAGAATCCCATACTGAATCTGGCGATTCTCATGTCGGGTCCGAAGATGTTCGAAACCGCGATGAGCTGACGACAGCTCATCACGAAGAGCGTGGTACTTTCGTTCTTACTCCAACATGGAGTACGCACTCTTCGATCGTTTTTCCTACGTTCGATATAGTGAGCCTGCACTGTCTGCTCCAATGAGTGACGCTTACCGCGCTCGTGCTCAAGACCCTCCTCCTCCAATACATGGAGGTAGCGGTCGAGTTTGTCGATCTTCGACTCTAGATCCGACACACGGTTCGGAACTAATATTTACTCCTCCACCACCACAACCATTGGTGAATTCCTACGGTGGTCAACGTTTCCTTGTGGAACGTATTCTAAACCACCACGATGTGAAGGGGCAGCGAACGAGTTATCTCGGAGCCTCGTTCCCAGCTGGTTGTTGACGTTGAGGACCTCGTCCGTCAGTATGACGAGACCCATACGATGGATCAGACGGTCCATTGAGAAACACGCGCCCCTGGCGCATGTAAATCGATTGCAAAACGTCAATCGCATCGCGCATCTCGATAGAGATGCGAGCACTTCCCCAGGGCGAAGAGAGGGAATATACATCCCCTTTTACTCGCTTCGTGTTGTCAACAAAACACGGACAGGGATCACCCCACGTGAGGCATGGAAGTTCTGCCTCACGAGACAACCGATACCTTGCACCAGTTGGAGTTCGTTTCTCAAACTTAACGCGAATCGCGCTAAGTCTTTGAAGCCAGGCTTCGCGTCCAATGTCTTTGACATTGCGAATGGACGCGCTCCAGGCTTGTATCAGCGAGACTTTATCTCGCTTGTTGTTGCCACTATACCATCGATGCTTAAGAAAAGCATCGAGATAAATCTTTCTCAACGCGAAGGTTAGTCGCGCTGGGAACAAAGCCATGTAGCTTTGTCGCAACAAATAAGGGATTTTTATTGTGAGGAGTAGTCTCTCTAGACAAGCTATTGATTAGCCGTTCGGACAAAAGCCACGGCTTCATCTCAGGGGCAAGACGAGGCATTATCATGTCTACGCTACCCTGAGTGGTACCCACTGAAGCAGGGGTACCACAAGGACATTTATTACGATGGCTTACGCCATCGTCATCGCCACGCAAAGAATAAAGTGCGGGTGACGGCACGGGAGACGGTGCTGACGATGGGAATCATCCTCATCGTCGGAACCAAACATGCTATGGCGAACGCTATTAGCACGTCTATCGAATTGAGCCCCCTCGTTCGAAGGCTCGTCGTCAGCCGCCTGACGACGATCAGGCGACTGTTGTGTTCTCCCCGAGTCGGCCACTTCGTCCGGCTCGCACTCATAGATGACCTCCAAAGAGGGGTCGCATTCACGTGGTGACTCGCCACATGCACCCGCAACATTTAGAGTTGTGGGAGAAGACGATACTACGGTAGACGGAACGTCTGCCGCAAGAGACAAAAATTCGTCGCCCGCAGCTGCATGTACTGCAGCCAAGGGCGCAGCACTATTCGCACACCGCATGGACTTGTTAATCATGCGATAGAATAAAATAACGGTTATGACCAATCAACATCGTTTTAAAATATGTGGTTTCATAGTGACCACTCTATCCAGTGACAGTCAGAGTGATTGTCGTTTAAGGGAGGGGTGATGTAACGGGGTGTATTGTTACATGAAATTAACATTTAGAGGTTGTTAATTACTATATTTTCTAAAAGGTAAAAAACATTTAGAGAATACTATTTTACGCAGTAATA
The DNA here is from genome assembly GCF_004359215.1 of Bremia lactucae. Taxonomy (NCBI): domain Eukaryota; phylum Oomycota; class Peronosporomycetes; order Peronosporales; family Peronosporaceae; genus Bremia; species Bremia lactucae. Next base: position 11,777 of record NC_090612.1, read on the forward strand.
TTCAGAAAGCTTATCCCCATTGGTAGATATAGGCCAATATGTCTACTTTCTCCGCTTCAGTCAGCGCTGGACGCGCGCAAAGAGAGAGACAGATAAGACTTTAGTACATGTTATGTATTAGGTTATAATGAAATTGTATTAAATAGATAGAACAAAAGAACTTAATTTTATAAAACACAGTTTTCTTCTTATTCTCTTTAAAGCAAGTGTTTCAAAGGGAGTCTTCATTTGCACGGCACTCGCACTGAGGCAGTGCTAGCCTTCTAACGCCGCACATCAAACTGGCGCAAAAAAACTTATTTTAATAATTCAGCTGATGGGGCTTTTAAAGCATCTATTGCTGTAGCTTTATCGTAACGGGGCATTTTTCACTAGTACTACATCAGTACTAGTCTGATCAGGGTTTTTGCGTGCGAGCACGGCTCCTAGCGACTCGACTGGGTAAACGAACCCTAGGGGACTTTGTCCAGAAGTTGAGAACTCTCATTGCATCTATGCATCAAGACCCGGTGCAAGAAGCAATTGTCGTAACAATCTTCATGGGGGGGTCTCAATGAGGGCGTTGCCCGGACGGAATTATTCCGATCTCATCCTGCATTTTTCGAAGAGGCAGTTGCCATAGCGCTACGCGCCGAGTTCGACTTTAAGTCTGCTCTTGGTAGCACACCTGTTTACCAAACAAGCTCTTCGAGCACATATGTACCGTCTAATAGACCGGAACCCATGGATCTAGCCTCGTTGAGTAAGAAGAAAAGGCAGTTCAAGTTTTGGAACCGCATATGAACAGAGATGTCATATGTTCGGAAGCACGAAACTTTTACGTCCTGCCTGCCCCCTACGAAACTCGCGTAAAGCTCGAAAGAGCTCCAACTCCGAACTATATCAGAGATCTGGTACGGTGCGGGAAAACGTCGATACCCAGAAGGTGCGAGGCGCCCTACTGGGGAAGACTTGGGTTCTGTTGAGCCTCTAGAAGGTGAGAATAAACAGAACCTAGCCTCAATTAGTTCAGTGCTTAATGACACGGGGCGAGAGTACAAGCCTGGCTTTCTAGTCGCTCAAGCGACTGTAAAGGGCTTTGATAAGCCGTGGCCAATTATAATTGACTCAGGAGCGTCTTGCAATTATGCTCGACGCCTTTCCCTTGATACAAGTCAACAATACGTTGAGGCGCTTAAAGCGCATGAAGGTGATACGATCACTGCCCGCTTAGCGACTGGGACTCGTATCACTGTTCCCAAAGTTGCATTGAACTTAGGTATAAAGTTTCTGGACTTTGATAGTATGCGATGCTATCTCATCCTTGATTTTGATTCGAGATATGATCTCATCCTTGGTATGGCCTGGCTAGAACACCATGAACCATGGATCGATTGGAGGTCTAAGACCTTAGGCGCCACGCGCAATGTTCCTAGCAAGTTTTGAGGAGTCATGAGCTCACCTTTGCTAGGCAACAAAAGTGCTATTGGCGCGGATCATTGTCAGTGTTTTAGGCATGGAATGTCTGGTTAATAAACTCCAATGTTAAAAACATTAATTCTGAGCCCGACTCAGCAGAAAGAAGTGGAACGGCACGTACTCCGTCGAGTGACTGAATGCTGAAAGCATTGTTGGCTAAAGGCCAAACCATCAAGGGTGTAATATCCCTGATATACGTGGAGTGGCACGTCTAAGTCCACCGAGTGTGGTCGGCCGAGGTGGCACCATACTGAGTGTCAATAGTGACACTTTTGGCGGTTCACCAGGAAATTTTGGGTCAAACCCTTCTAATGCACGTGAAGCGACACGTAAACGTTCGCTGGATAAGGAAGTTGATTTACCTAACTCCTTGTCGGATGTCAAAGTAGACACCATGTCTTGTATAGAACCAATTCAGGCTGGAAATTCCGGGAACGTGAATGTCCCGGCCTCTAAGAGGCGTATTGTCTCCACTCCAAGACAGGAGGGACACGAAAAGTTTATGTTTAACCTTCACAAAGTGATACGAGTGAGCAATTGCACACGCTTGTAAATGGTTTTACCGGTAACATTGAGGGGGAAGTTGGCCTTGCGGCAATCCTTCGTTACATGCTCTTTTAGAGCTAGAAGAAATGTCTATTGATGAGTGCGGCCGAGCCCTAAAAGCTGGCGACTTATCTGAGATGGTGGTCATTCGACCAACAATTGAGTTAGATTCATAGACGAAGCTGTCCTGGATGACACAAAGCTACACTTAGTGCGCGAAATGGGTCATCGATCCTTGAATTTCCGACGAATACCTTTTATTCCTTGATTAAGGAATTCCAAAATGTGGTATGTAGTAATCCACCATACGATTTACCTCCGGATAGAGGTGTTCGTCATGAAATTGACTTGGTCCCGGGAACCAATACTGTGTCACAAGACAATGGCCTTTACTAAGGAAGCAGTGTGACGTCATTGACGATTTCTTCCGTGGTGCTGGACTAGCACCGAACATAATGCTTTTCGAGCAGTAAAGGATAGTATTATCCATGCCCCGATCCTGGCACTGCCAGATCCAAATTGGCCTTTCAGTGTCGTCTGTGACGCATCGGATTTTGCCATTAGCAGTGCTCTGCTACAAACAGATGTTGATGGGCGTGAACGTGATATTGCGCTCAAGCCTAGACAGCTTAAAGCTGCGGAAAAGAACTACGCAGTTCATGACTAAGAGTATCTTGCTATGAAGTATGCTCTCGTCAAATTCAGAGTTCATCTGCTCGGCTCAAAGCCGTTTGTGATAAATACAGATCACGCGTCATTACGCACGGCTACAAAGTTGCCCCATCTCTCACAGAGAATGGCCCGGGGGCTATCCTTTTATGCGGAATTGAACTTCGAGGTGAAGTACAAGCCCGTCAAGCAGAATGCTTGGCCGATGCGTTATCACGCAGGCCGGATTATGAGCTCTCTCATATAACGAATATAATGTTGCCATTTTTAAATTAATCTGTTCGGCTTACGCCAAGAATGAACAGTGTGTAGCTCTCCTACGAGCTCTAAAAAACTCTGACTCAGGTATTAAATTGCCGGCACGTTTGCGTGCAAGGTTGCATCGATTTTCTATCGATAACGACCCGTTTCTTTATTGCACAGACACCGCGGACCCTCCGCGTGTCGTTGTACCTCATGATGAGAATTATAAAAACCGAATCCTCTATGAGGCACACGATACTGTCCTTAGTGGTCATCTCGGTGGAGAAAAGACCTACGGCTCTGTAAGCTAGATTTATTGGTGGCCCAAACTTTATAAATGGGTCAGCACATATGTTCGCCCATGCGAAATTCGCCAACGGGTTAAACCCTCGGCGCATGCTGCTTCTCCACTGGCAAGCCTTCCCGTCCCCATAGGTTGCTGGAAGTCCATCAGTATGGATTTTGGTTTCGGTCTACCGAAAGATTCAGCCGGTAACTCCGGCATAGCGGTCTTTGTTGACCTATCACTTAGCGGCCATTGATGGTGAAGGTACAGCAAGGCTGTTTTTTGCTCGCGTGTTTTGACAACACGGTTTGCTTGTGGCAATTGTCTCGGATCGGGACCCCTGTTTCACGGGTAAATTCTGGAAATCAATTTTCCGAGTGCTTGGGACCAGATTGGATATGTCCACTGCGGACCATCCGTAGACCGATGGTCAAACTGAACGTGTCCATCGCGTCGTTAAAGACGATTTACACAGTGTGTGTGCTCAGGCCCTAAAGCGCTGGAGCTCAATGCTCCCAGTGGTGAAGGTTGCGTTAAATAACGCTAAACATGCCTCTACAGGCTATACTCCGTTTTACGTCAACGGTCTCACCCACCCACGAGTTCCATTAACGATACCACTGCGTGGTTCAGGGCTTGGTGGGGGAGAATTAGCCGACAGGCCGTCTGATATCGGCCCTGTTATCGTTCGGAAACAAGTAAGCGAATCTCTCGCGACGCGATTTAGTGTCTTAAGACATGTAAGGGATACGATGGCTGATAGCCAACACACACAAAGATAACAAGCAGAAACCAAAGGCAAAAACTGTAATAATTCTAATATTGCCGCAGACCGAGTTTTACTAAACGCTAAAAATCTACCTACCAACTTGGTTTCAGCGGTCTTCAAGACCAAATAGCGCCCACGCCTTATTGGAACATTACCGTCGTGGCCAAGAATGGTCTATCTTTAAAGCTAAACCTTCCTAGCGAGCTGCGAACAAACCCAGTGCTCTCCTTTGGCTTGCTTAAGCCATACCGGGACCCATCTCACGTAGACTTGAAGCGCTTGCGCCGAGACAGGCGTTTATTGCGCAAATGCTGGATCGTCACCAGGATGTCCAGCTGACCCTCTAAACGAGGCTGCTGACACTTCAGCGTTGAAAGACGGTCTCAAAACGATGTCTCACCCGTACTGGCGTGGACACTGTTATTTATAGCGAACTCCACAAACAGAAATTGCACGCTCCACTCTTTGAAAGTTGCTATAGTGCGTCAGACATCCGCCACGACCCGATTGGTACGTTCTGTTTGGCCATCGGTCTGGGGATGATCTGCGGTCGACATGTGGAGCTTGCTACCTAGCAGCTCGAACACATGTCAGAAACCAAACGTAAAACGTGGATCCCGGTCCGATATTATGGACTCGGGCACCCGTGTAGTCGGTAAACATGATCTAGGAACAAGAGAGCTGCCTCCTTGCCTCTGATCGATGTTTTACATGATGCCAAATGCACCATTTTGCTCAGTCTGTCTACAAAGACGACAAGCCCTGTCCAACCCTTATGATCGGGCGGCATGCCAAACATCAAGTCCAGACTTACTGACTTCTAACAATCCGTTGGAATCGGTAGCGGCTTCAGTGGCGCAATGCTGGACAGTGCAGGCTTAATGCGCTGACACTGTTCGCAAGAGCGAATATAGTTGGCCACCCGTCTATATATGAGTGGCCACCAAAATTCCTCTGACACTCGTACGAATGTCTTTTCACGGCCCAGATGCCGACTAGATGGCGCATCATGGAGCTCGTGAAGGATCATCAGCTTGAGATCTGTGTCTTGAGGCACATAGATTTTCAAGGGATCACAAGGTGACAGCTGATGCCATAACAGGCCATCGCTGTAGCTAAAGCGATTGAGCTTAGCTTTCAGGTGCGACGGAAGGGAAACCTTTCGTCCACCGAAGTGATCCAACAGCAGGCGACAGTGGTCGTCCTGACTGTAGCTCTCTTTTATCTCAGAGGCCAATGAGCTCGTCACGTGGTATGCCTTCATGGCTGCCAACGTCGACGGCTGAAATTGTGCTTTCGCACTAGACACACTTTCCTGGTGTCTAACCTCGAAGTCTGGTCTGCGCGATAAAGCGTCAGCCAAGACATTCGACTTACCCGGCTTATATTCAACTTTGAAATTAAATTCAGAGAAGAATGTGAGCCATCTTGCCATTCTAGGCGAGAGGTGCGGTGAGTTTATTGCGGTCCGCAGTGATGCGTGATCCGTATAAACCACAAATGGTTCGGTGCCCAATAGGTGCACACGAAACTTGACAAGAGCATACTTTATTGAAAGTAGCTCTTTGTCATGCACAGGGTAATTCAGTTCCGCGGCTTTTAATAGCCGGGACTGATAAGAGATGAC
>NC_090612.1:18207-37040 GCF_004359215.1 Bremia lactucae
AATTCAGTTCCGCGGCTTTTAACAACCGGGACTGATAAGAGATGACGCGGTCAACGCCGTCGTCATCCTTCTGCACGATCGCGCTGCTGATTGCAAAAGTTTTTGCATCGCAGATGACGCTAAAGGGCTTATCCACGTCTGGCAATGCCAAGAACGGTGCCTCTACAATAGATTGCTTCACTGATGTGAACGCATCATCTTGTTCTTTTAACTAACTCATTCTGCGTCCTTTTAAAGGAGGTCAGATAATGGTTTAGTTTGTTCAGCATAATTCTTGCTATATATGCAAGTCATTAGCGAGTCCTAGGGATTGGCGCAAATCCTTCACATGCCGTGGGATTGGCCATTCTTGTACTGATTTTTCCTTGCCTGGGTCTGCTCGTACACCATGTGTTCCAACGATGCAACACAGCAAAGGTATCTCAGCGACCCCCATGACGCACTTTTGCAAGTTGACGTACAATTGGGCGTCTTCAAAGTCGGCAACACAGCGTCAAATGACGCTTGTGCACGCTCAGCCCATCCTCGGCCCTACTATGCACGAACACATCGTCAAAGTAATGGGTGCGTAGGCATGGTGCTGACGCATCACGTGAGCCACCACTCGGTTAAATGTCGCTGGAGCGCTTTTCAAACCTTGGGGAATCGCAAGCCACTCCCAAAGCATTCCGTTTGGGGTGCTTACTGCCGTTTTGGCTACATCGGACTCTCTCATGAGTACCTGATAGTAGCCATCCTTCAAATCCAACGCGGAAAAGATAGTTGACTTTCCCATGGAGTTCAACAGAACATCTTTCCGCGGGATTGGCATTTGAGCCGGTATGGTCGCCGTGTTCAGCTTATTGTAAGCATGAAACAAGGTCGGGCTGCAGTGAGGCGATTCGCTCTCACGCACATGTTCCGCCTTGGCTCGCTTGTCGACGAACTCATCGATATAATGACTTGCTCTTTCGTCAACGGCCATTGCCTGGTCACACAATACTTTGTGCCTGGTTCGAGGTCTATTTCGTGCCCGATGCCCCAATCTGCTGGTTGGCGGCTCGAGCGCTTCTTCTCGGAACACATCGCGATTTTTCCACACATCTTAAGAAAAACGGACTGTCTCTCAAGGCATCCCAGCCTTGAGCAGCGAACCGTTTCTTTCTGTCCGTTTCTAGGACGCTCTCGTCCATTGTGGACGACGAGCAAAAGTCCACCATGTTCTCTTCTGGCACTTGTGTGACTATTTCATGTATCTTTCCTCCTTTAACTTGGCAAGGAAAAGATCCCACGACATCTCCGGATCGTGGATCTTTCCTTCCTTTAATTCGGCAAGGAACAGATCCCACGACATCTCCGGGAGACTTACTATATCCTCGGCAAATTTAAAGACTTGCCGGACCACCTCAACTGAGGATGCCTCCGCAATTTTGTCTGACGGCCTCGAACACCTGGTTCGAAGTCCCGTCCTCTTTATTAAGGACTGATGCAAAGGCCACTCGTTTAGACGTGCCTTTAATACTCCTAATCTGTCTGTCGTTCTTCGAGTCACTACGACCTTTGACCTTTGACTGGAGAGCGGATGCCGTTACTCTCCTGGCTAACGCACCCCTTCCAACCGCAACAGGCTCTTGGCACTGTGCCAGTTCATGCGACGCTTGACTTCCGTCAGCTTGCCGTCTACTACTACAGGCTCTCGGCTCTGTGCAGGCCTATGGGACACATGACTACTTGTCATTGCCCTTTTCACTACCCCAGTCTCCACGAGCTGGGTAGGAATTCGTGACGTTTGACATCCCATCAACGTACCCTCATCTGTTTTCGACACGACATCAGTTGTTATGCCTCTCACAGGAGCACATCCTTTCCGGTGTCCTGCATTGAGTTCGCAACTGTGCGTGTACGCCAGTCTATCCATGGTTGGTGTTTTGCCAACCATGGCATGCCTGGATGAGGTCATACGGACTCTCCATACCTGGCACTGTGAACTTCTCTTTACAAGAGAAGTCACTAAAATTGAAGGCAATTTTTTTTACTTCAACTCTTCACACTTGATGAGCGCGCCTGTGGTCGCCTTTTCTTGCTTGCCATCCTGGCAAAGCGACTCGAACACCTGTTTTAGAGCCGCAATTTTTTTTAAATTATGTGTTGCACCCGAATCCACAAGGAGGGTCATCACCTGGTCATCCATTCTGCGTCCTTTTTAAGGAGGTCAGATAATGGTTTAATTTGCTCAGCATGATTCTTGCTATATTTATGCAAGTAATTAGCGAGCCCTAGGAATTGGCGCAATCCTTCACATGCCGTGGGATTGGATATTCCTTAATTGATTTTTCCTTGTCTGGGTCTGCTCGCTGGGAGATAATTAATTCCACGTGTTCAAGCCCAAATAATGTTTTTAGCTTGTCATAAGCGGCGCGTTGCGCTACTGACAGTACTGGAACCTCTTCCATTCTCGTGAGGGTTAAGTCTTGTAAAAACTCAGGCGTAGATTGACTACGAGTGCTTGGTTAAAAGAACAAGATGATGCGTTCACATCAGTGAAGCAATCTATTGTAGAGGCACCGTTCTTGGCGTTGCCAGACGTGGATAAGCCCTTTAGCGTCATCTGCGATGCAAGTACTTTTGCAATCAGCAGCGCGCTCATGCAGAAGGATGACGACGGCGTTGACCGCGTCATCTCTTATCAGTCCCGGTTGTTAAAAGCCGCGGAACTGAATTGCCCCATGCATGACAAAGAGTTACTGTCACAAAGTATGATCTTGCCAAGTTTCGTGTGCACCTATTGGGCACCGAGCCATTTGTGGTTTATACGGATCACGCATCACTGCGGACCGCAATAAACTCACCGCACCTCTCGCCTAGAATGGCAAGATGGCTTACTTTTTCTCTAAATTAATTTCAAAGTTGAATACGAGTCGGGTAAGTCAAATGCCTTGGCTGACGCTTTATCGCGCAGACCAGACTTCGAGGTAAGACGACAGTAAAGTGTGTGTAGTGCGAAAGCACAACTTTAGCCATCAACGTGGGCAGTCATGGAGGCATACCACGTGACGAGCTTATTGGCCTCTGTGATAAAAGAGAGCTACAGTCAGGACGACCATTGTCGCCTGCTTTTGGATCACTTTGGTGGACGAAAAGTTTCCCTTCCGTCGCACCTGAAAGCTAAGCTAAATCGCTTTAGCTACAGCGATGGCCTGTTATGGCATCAGCTGTCACCTTGTGATCCCTTGAAAATCTATGTGCCTCAAGACACAGATCTCAAGCTGATGATCCTTCACGAGCTCCATGATGCGCCATCTAGTCGGCATCTGGGCCGTGAAAAGACATTCGTACGAGTGTCAGAGGAATTTTGGTGGCCACTCATATATAGACGGGTGGCCAACTATATTCGCTCTTGCGAACAGTGTCAGCGCATTAAGCCTGCACTGTCCAGCATTGCGCCACTGAAGCCGCTACCGATTCCAACGGATTGTTAGAAGTCAGTAAGTCTGGACTTGATGTTTGGCATGCCGCCCGATCATAAGGGTTGGACAGGGCTTGTCGTCTTTGTAGACAGACTGAGCAGAATGGTGCATTTGGCATCATGTAAAACATTGATCAAAGGCAAGGAGGCAGCTCTCTTGTTCCTAGATCATGTTTACCGACTACATGGGTGCCCGAGTCCATAATATCGGACCGGGATCCACGTTTTACGTTTGGTTTCTGACGACATGTGTTCGAGCTGCTAGGTAGCAAGCTCCACATGTCGACCGCAGATCATCCCCAGACCGATGGCCGAACAGAACGTACCAATCGGGTCGTGGCGGATGTCTGACGCACTATAGCAACTTTCAAAGAGTGGAGCGTGCAATTTCTGTTTGTGGAGTTCGCTATAAATAACAGTGTCCACGCCAGTACGGGTGAGACACCGTTTGGAATTTTACGGTGGTAGAAGAGGTTGGAGACCTAAATTACAGGTTCACCCTTCCCCCGTATATGAAGACGCACCCCATTATTACGTGGGTCGTCTGAAGAGGTGTGTTGACCCAAATGAGGTCATATACCCCCATTTATCTAAGGAGACCGATAGTGACGCCGACTGTGAGTCGAGCGTCGTTCGGGTGATGGGGACGGAGAGGGCGAAAAACTATCAGCCGACCGACTCCCCCTTCACCACGAACAGGACTCGGAGAGCGAGGGACATCACGCGTGTAACGCGGATCCCTCATCATTATCCGGTCAAAAAGGTCCAAGCGAGTCTTCAGGCGTTCATAACCCTGACGAGCCTTCCCTCGGACATCACAAAGATCCGGAGGCAGTCGCGAGACTTGACCTTCGAGATCCGCAATAGGTCGTTCAACAGCGCAAAATGCCTGTTACTGAACGGACGAAGGTAAGGCAGCCGCGACTAGGTGGGCGAGATCGCCACTCCTATCGGGCGCCGCCTGCACTGATGGTTGCGGGTGGGAATCAACGCTTTCTTGTTGGAAGATTGCTTGCCCACCGCTCCTGAGGCAAAGGTATCAGATCTTCGTCCAATGGAAAATTTTCCCGAAGAGTTTTGACTCTTGGGAACCAATCGATACCCTACGTATTGATGTGCCCGGCTTGGTTGCTGCCTATGAAAAGGAGCACCAGCTGAGGCCACTTTGCTAGTCTCAAATGGACTAGCAGAAGCAGCGTAGTGAGAAGAAACAGGGGGTACAGTACCACCCATGATTTCTTTCACACGCAAACGGGCGAAATTAATTCGCTGCGACTGCTGTTTAATCACATCGGAATGTGGTTGAATGCGGCCCAGAAATTCCGCCTCGTATTGGTCGGGCGTTTCATTTGAACGCAACACGACCGGGATCGGGAAAATACGCCCAAGCGATTTTCCCTGAGCCCTCCATGATTGAAAGACGCCATAATAATTATGTGCGTCTACAAGAGCGCGCTCTAGGAGCGACGCTCTTGGCCCGTTTGATCGAGGCCATTTAGATGGAGGGGGCATTAGAGATATGCCACCCGTCACATAGCTACGTTCTAAACGACTGGCTTGTGACACCGACTGAGCACGTCCACGTGTCTTCCGCGGAAGTTTAGGCTCAGATTCCTCTATGTCAGAGCCATTATGGATAATGGTCTGATCATAGAGCGTTATTGTGGTTTTATCCAACGAAGAAGCGACTGCGTCTTTGTGGGCAGCGCTCTCATTAATAGTCGCTGCGCTATCCAGATCCAAATCTCCTTGCACGATCAGCAACTTGAAATGTCCTAGCACGACTAGCAACATCAAAATCTACCGTCAATCATCCACTTCTACTTTCTAAACTAACTACAATATTTTCCGCAGGCGATATAGCTTACACAACACCCGGGATGTCCTCTAAGAATACAGGCAGCGATCCAAAAAAAGGTCTTTGTGGTCAGTGTTTCGTTAACCGCGCATGTAACGGGCTAAAGTTGCTCTAATGTTACACAGTCCCCGTTAAGTACTCTTGGTGTTCTTAAGGGTATGGTCAATTCCTTAGATAATGTAATTAGAACCACCACTCGGGTGTAGTTCACATTTGTGACCAACCCTTGTGTATGTGATGCTTTCACATTAGAAGGGATGACGGCTAGCGTCATCTATTACGCGAGGTATCTAGAAAGATACGCTCGCAATACATATCAGTGTTATCTGCAAAGATGACATCTTATGATTGGAAAGAATAGGTGTTTATGTTTAATGCGATTTGATATAAATGAGTCTGAAAACTACTTTCTACTTAGTAAGTGCGCACGAGGAGCCGGATTACCGCTCCAGTGACGACACTTTACTAGAGTATTTAGTGCGTTGGGTGAGGTCGCTAAGGTGCCAACCACAACTACCTCACTGCATGCAAGAGAAGCTGGTTTGACCGCTTCCTCGTTGTGCTAGGATGTGTCTAAGTAGAGCGTGGCCGCATTACGACGTGCCCGCCTACATGTACCATCTTGCTGAATCTGTTGGGAACCGATATAGCCACACCCCCAAAAAATCTACCTCGTTATTTATAAGGGTAAGCAATTTGTTGATAAGAAGAATATGTATTGAGAAATTTATATCCAGGCCTTCCAGTTTCAGTAGCTCGAAAGGCCTGCAAAAGATCTCGCAATACTTGCGTAATTTCTTTGTTAAATAGCAAGATGCTTTTTTAACAAAGAAACTACCAGCGGAAGCTGAAAAAGCTGGAACATGAGAAATTTGTAGCTTGCTTGCGCTTATGGTGGGTCCAAAAAAGAGCGCTAGGATTTTCCTTTTTGAAAGGTTAGCATGCACTTCGCAAAAGGTGGTAGAAGTAAAGTAAAATAAATTCATCCTTAGCTTGACCTCCGAAGACTAACTAACATGCATGCGCAAAAGCGCACCTCCGACTCTTGTCGCTTTTTTCAGCTTAAATTCTTCTTCGTGCTTGATTTGCTGCATTTATTTTCGCTCTTTTATGACTTGCCAATCAAGTGCGGGTGCTTTTGGTTTTTCTTACCTGTTAGAAACAGTTGATTCAACATCGCCAAAGAAAAGCACGGTTTCTGATGTGCCCAGGGGCAGTCACACCCATTACACTACTCTCATGTAGATAATTAGGGTGTGTGGCTATAGCGATTCTCTAATGTAATATAGAGGGTTGATGTTTCATAGGCCAAAAGGGCGATCTATAGACGATTTAAAAAAATAGCTGTTGATTTTTGGATGCAGCGGAATGACTCATTCAGTGAAAATATTTTATTTGACGTTTTATTTAAAACAGACGGAGCCAATATCCAAAAGTTTTTTTTTGCTATACCGGCTCCCTTTTTGATCTGCAAAATAGCTCTTTATCTGACCAGGCGCAATTTGTCCAAATAATTGGCTGTCCTAACACGACGCAATTGGTTAAAAGACCTTTGCGCAGGTAGTTTTTATTTAATTTACAACAAACAAATAATTGTTAATTTTGCAAAAGGGCTCGAAAGGAATAATTGTTAATTTTGTCCAAAAGGGCTCTAAAGGAATAACTATTAATTTTGCACGGCTCCCTACTTTTATTCTATTTGAAAAATGCGATAAATAAGATAATAAATTTAATATTTTATCATTGTAAATGTGCTTAGCTGAGCAAGGACCGTTGGATTGGCTAGTGCCCTTTATTCCTCCCGTACTGCGCGTGAATTGCGAGACGCGTGCTAAGATAAAATGTAAAGTGGCGCACCTAGTGTCGAAAGAGACAGTACGGAGTATCGGCTTTGAGATTTTAGCATGTTGGCGCTATCTCGCAGTTTTCTCCGTGATTTTCTCCGTTTGGATGGCTGGGCTTTTCTACATATATGACAACGAACGCGAGTTTGCAATGGCGTACATCATTACATCAGGTTTCGCTTTGATAGGCTGCCACCTTTTGATAGGAGATGAGGGGCGTTCAAGCGGCATCAGCGCCTACTCGGTATTCAATCGCGGAACCCTAAGAATGATGGGTTCTTTATCAGCTGAACAGTTTGAGGTGTCATTTTTCATTTAAATTGACGTGCTACCTTTAAAAGTTGCTTACGGGTCGATATGTCTGCAGAATGAGATTCGCCACCGCAACCCGGAAAACTCAAATCCACACTTAATTGCTGAGGTAACACAGGAGCATCACGATGAATTAAACGACGAAGGTGACATGTACGTATTGGGTGATAATTGCTGAGGCTGAAATTTAGAAGAGAATTGACAGCATTGTTTGAGTTACAGTGAATTGGTGGCGGCGATAAAGCTTTCGCTTCAAGAATATAAACGGGCAGACCGTCGAATTCGGCGCACGAGCCATAGGAGAGAGTAAAACAGGCATTGTGAAATGCTCTATAACGTTGAAACGATGCCGTGCATGCTGAAAAAATTGTTGCTTGGAACCGAATAGGCCCGATTTACGCCTTTCTTTGGGTTGCCATTTACCACTCATTTGCGTTCTCTGCTGGAATTGGAGGATGTCCAGGTAAAACCATCATCTCTCGTGGCGCAGCAGTTGCCTTCTGTTCTAAATAAAGCAGCATGCTTCGAGAGGATCGATTCCTTTCTCAGTAAATTTTGCTGTAAAATCACCTGACCACTACCTGCCATTAATTGAAGATAAAATTGCTTAATTAACCTCGCGACGTCCCGCGCTACCTTCTTGTCCTCCTTAGTCTTCACAGAAATTGTTGAAGCCTTGATTACCCACTCTACTGAGTCGAGTAGCCTTCAAAACAATTTCGCTCTATCCTTTCGAGCTATGACTTCGTACTCGCGACGAAGCATCTCCTTGGCTTGAAATAGATCGATGTCCCTCACGTTCTCGATAATCTTAACGATCTGATCGTATTCTTCGGACAGAATTCCAAGCAAAATCACGAGCTGTTCATCCCACGACACTTCATCTCATTGTGCAAAACGATATAGGGATTTGCAGATGCGTGGACAAGAAGGGTAGCGATTGTAAAGTAGGTGAAGGCATAACGGAAAACAAAATCATAATCCTTTTACTACAGTTCAATACTGAACAGGTTATGAGCCCAAAAAGAGAGGGCAACGACCTTTTGCTGCTCGATTTATTCTAGAAAGGTCAACCTTCATTTGAACCGATAGTGAACAAACAAGATAAAGAAATCACGATTGCAAGAAAGGCGTACCTGCGCAAGAAGGAAGACATCCTTTTTCCCAAAATCCTAAATACTCATGCTTCCGAAATTTTAATAAAATGAACATACAATTGTTATTTGTGTCAGGAAAATCTGCTGCATGGAAATGCTCGTAGCTTCCTCATGTAAAGCACCTTGTAGTGCCGAAGGATGTAGCTGCGGCACACTATTCAATACATGTCATGTCAGGCAAAGGCTAAGCACCACTGCTCAAAAATGTTGCGAGACGTATTTAGCATCTGTCGGGTCTAGCTTAAATGCTCGTTTTATGTGATCCTAACAGATACGTAATAATCTAGATCGCTAGAGCGCTCTTACCCGGATCAAGTGTCTTTTTTATCCTGTCCTTGAGGTCGCGAATGTTGTCCACCGCACTTCTTTAGTCAGCGTGCACAAGTAAACATAATTTCAATGTATTCGTCAACAAGAAATTGTACGTAGTCAAAATGGTCATCCACTTATTTGGAGCACCAGAGTCGCTGTCTACGCTCTACCTTCTTATCATAATTTCTCATCAGGATTGCTCTTTTCTTCAACAAGGTAATGATTATACGAGCTAGACGCCACGTCTAAATTTAACTTTCCAACAGCAGCCATACCGACAACAAAAAAGCAATGCCGCAAGCAGTACCAATTATTCCGGCGCTTCGAGGGTAATTTACCGCCTCTTCTTCGAGAAACTTGCGCGTTTACTCGCGCTGCTTTTTCTGAAACATCTAAGCTGCGTGTCTACAGATGACAGCAATATTATAAGACCGAATTTTGATCTCCATAGTTATGGTTTATAAAAATCGGTCGAGTGCAGATTCTACCTTATCACAAATAACTTTAATTGCCTTTGCACTTTCTGGGGCATGGTGGTACGCGCAATGATACTGCCTTGCTGCCGAATAAAGTCAAATTCGCTGGCAGCGTTTCGTTTCTCTTAAGTAAGTGCAATCTCGTATCCGAAATTGATGTAAACAAAAATTTAATAAAATATCCTAAAAGTTGCAGCTGGCAGCGATACATTTTGTGAGTATTTATTCACCATTGCGTCTGCTTGCTTCCCACCTGAAAAATTCCGGCCGCAATCCACAACAGTGGCTGAAATAGTGGAATCTCCATAAAATAAGTGTCCTCAAACTGATAGCTCAACGGTAGAGCCGAGGAAACAATGGTCACCAACACCATCAGCATCAGCCCAAACGTGGCCAGAAGCTGCACCAACGCGACAGTGTATTGATAGGAACATTAGGCAGTGATATGTTTAATCGATATTAAAGATGCCTTTCCTGAACTCTCACCATCTTTTGCGAGTTATCTAAGTCTTCCTTCTCCTCACTTTCGTCGTCCGTGATGCACTCCTCGCACTCTTGACACTCAGTGGCGATTTGCATCTCAGTGGCGGTATGCAACTCGCTCTCTTCAGATTCGCGATTTCTTCTTGAAGCGTACTTGTAAAAAACTACTGCCGCTGTCACTGTGCCAGCAACAGCTACGACTGACCAGAAGCAGCCGTGGAATTTATGCGTCATTTTGCTTTTTTTTCTCGAATGAAATTTCCGTTTTGGAATAGAAGATTGAAATTGATAAAAGTTTTGGTCAAACATATATGCGATGGACAGTAACAGATGCACATGTGGCCTTCTGCCATGTATTTGTGTGAGCGAGGCTGAAGAATTCGTAGAATTAAACAATTTATTTTGTGATGAGGACAGACGTAAAGACACCATGCTTACGAAGAATAAGCTTCGCCTGTTACTCGCTGCCGACGCCACATTTCAATGCATGAGCTGTAAGATGCTGCCGTGCATTTGCCCTGCTGAAGATGAAGATACACCACAAAGTATAAATGATTCTGTGAGTATGGATGCTACAAAGCTGTCTGCTTCCGATGGCGGCTCAGATACTGCGAAAGAGATAATAGATCAGTATGGGCGCGTGCAACTAAGTTCAATTGCAAACAATATTCATGAAAAACCAGAAGATGACGTATGGATTGCAAAAGAAATTAAACCCATGTTGAAGCCTCATCAAGTAGACGGTGTAAAATTCCTATACTCTCATGTGGCGGCTGGTCATGGGTGCATTTTGGCAGACTATATGGGTCTTGGGAAGACGCTGCAAGTAATAACTGTCATTTATTCTTTTATAGTTGATGAGATTGAAGCTCGACAGCGACATGACCAGACCTGTGATGATAGTAAGACAATACCGAAAGAGGAAGAAGAGCACAATAAAAATAGCAACGTTGAAAATGCAATGCCAACAGTTCTGGTGTTGTGTCCGGCCATTTGTTTGCCTAATTGGACTTCCGAGTTTGAAAAGTGGCTGACTGCCGAGTCACGCGTGCGCTGCCCTATTTTAACGCTGGATACTTATACAACGAAAAGTTCGGCTGCAGGTCGACTACGACTGCTGCAGCGCTGGAAGCGCACGGGTGGTGTACTTCTTATGGGCTACGAAATGTTCCGTGGGATGCTTAATCCTACAACAACGCCAATAAGTTGTTTTGAAGAGCGTGACGCATCTATTCATGTATGCTTGCGCATGACATCAGCCAAAAAAGAAATCACAAGTACATTAGCGCAAAAAGCAGCCGATATACAACGCACTGCTCGCGAGTATCGACAGCTATTGTGTAATCCGGGTGCAAATCTAGTTGTCATGGATGAAGGCCACCGCATGAAAGACCCAAGCTCGTTGCTATGCCAAAGCGTGGCTCAGATTCAAACATCGCGACGCATAGTACTCACTGGTTACCCTGTCCAAAATTCGCTGTCTGAGTACTGGTGCATGGTTAATTTTGCGCGAGATGGTTTTTTGGGAAGCTACGAAGAATTTCGCGCCAAATACGAGCGACCAGTACTAGAGGGGAATTTAATACGATCGCGAGAACTGATTAAGCGGCTGCAGAGTATCGTGTTGCGAAGAGGCAAGGGTTTATTGCGTTCCCAATTGCCGCCAAAAAAAGAATGGATCTTGTATTGCAAGCTCTCGCCAGTGCAGCGTCGTTTGTACTGTGACTTTCTCGACTTTTATGGCGATGATACATCCGCTGCTGCCGACTTATTGACAGCGTACGCCGCACTGCTGCAGGTAATGAATCACCCAGACATAATTTATTCGAAATTGTGCCCTTCTCAACAGGAAACAACGTTGTTGCTGGAGGATGAAGAGTTTAATGATGCTGTGCCGACCATGTACAATATAAGTGGCTGGGCTTGGGAAAGTAAAGAGCGTTTACTTAGAAAGCGTCAGATTGCTGTTGCCCTCGAGCGCCGAAAGCGTCTGAAAATCACAGGCACGCAAAATTCGTACGAATGGGCTCGATCTGTTATCTTTGGCCAAAGCAAAAAAACGAGTTTACCGTCAGTGCAGCCCTTGAAAGAGGGGTATCAAACACAATTGCTCGAAAATAGTGGTAAGATGGCGGTCCTAATGCGCATCGTAAAGGAAAGCTTTGCTTGCGGAGATAAGGTCGTAGTTTTTTCCCAAAGCGTGCCTACACTAAAAGTCATTTCCAACTTTTTGCAAGCAAGTGACTTCAGTCCATCGCATAGTGGCTTCAGTCCATCGCGTGCATCCAACGTTGCTACCGACAAACGGAGACGCTTTGAGAAACCTAGCATATTCAGAGGCCGAAAAATTGCTTCGCGCCCAAACCGTGATCCAGCTGGAATCATGCGCAAGCGTCGAATGCAGGCAGAGGCTAGCGTCTCGAGTGCCCGAGAGACCGCATGTGTAGATGGACCACTTAACGAGTGGTTCTTGCAGATTGACGGCAGCACGAATGGTGTCAAACGCATGGAAAACATTCAGGTAATTATTCCGTCAAGCACATCTTACTCTGTATACCAAAAGTTTTTCGTCATTAATTAGTTTTGTGCAGCGATTTAGCTCGAACAGTTCTCCTGTAAAGCTACTTTTGGTGTCCACGCGCGCTGGTGCAGAAGGCATAAACCTACACGCAGCAAATCGTCTGGTTTTGTTTGACGTTAGCTGGAATCCGTCAAATGATCACCAGGTATATATTTTGTTTTGCAGCACGGTGACATTGTTAACTCATTCGTTATGATAAGTCAATGTGCCGCTCTCATCGTATCGGCCAAGCCAAAACTGTTTACGTGTATCGACTTGTCAGCACAGGCACGATGGAGCGCATGATTTACGAGCAGCAAGTGAAGAAGGTTGATTTGTCTTTTTCGGTAGTAGACAGCCATGAGCATGAGATTCGAGAAAAAATCAAATTCGACGCCCCTATGATGCCTCCCGTCAGAAATGAAACGTGCCTTTTGCCATACAGTGGATTCCTTCAACCTCCTCCAGAGGATGACAACCAGCTCACGATCGACACAGTTAATACTGAAATTGCAGAAGATGACGATGTGTTGGCGTCTTGCCTAGAACATTTAGGCCACTGGCTCATCGGTGTACAGCGCGTACACGAGCCCTAAGGGCTATTCATATTTTTAGCGCTTAATAATTCACACGTCGCAGACGATATTTTTTCTCCCTAACTTCTGGCTTATCGTTATAGCAATCCCCAAAGCAGGACCGTGACATCACCGACAATCGGCGTTGACATCACAGCGCACAAGGAAAAGCGCAACGCGACCTACTTGAGAAAGAAAGGGTAGTTTCAAGTGCGATACTACGTAGAATTGGTCGTAGCTCACCGCGAAAGAGTCACACGCGATAAGGCTTCTCAGGATCGTTCAAAGCGCTTCTGAGGCTTCACCGTAAATTTGTGCGATTGTACGTTGAAAAGCATGGAGACCTTCAGAGCGGATTTTCTACGAGGCGCAACAGTTTTCTGTCAAGTTCATCGTCAACATGACATTCATCTGCAGCATCATCGATAAAGAGCTCGCCCACCTCACTCTCGAGATTAATTCAGCACAAGTTTGGCCTCACGAAGAAGGCAAGATGCATTGTCGATGGCGAGCATCATGGGTATGTAACCGCTAACAACAACATGCGCAATACGCACAATATCGTCATCATCAATCTTTTTCTAATTTCAAAGGACAAGAACCACCTGGGATCGTGCCGTTTCCTGCCATAAACAAGTTGCTTATTTATTTGGAGTTCGGAAAAGCGTCTGACGATGAGAAGATTGGAGCTCGCAACTCTGCGCTGTTTGGTTACTACTCGCAACTGTTCAATTCAGACGATGGCGAAAAAAAATTTGAGTTTGTTCTTCAGCGAGCTAAAGAGCGAGTGGCGCTAAAGATAGAAAATGAAGCCGTAGAAAATCAAACTGTTGAAATTGCCAAGTTGCCATCATCACACAGTTCAGGTAGATTATCTAGACGATTTAGTCATCGTGTCAAGGCCGAAGATGGAATAGAAGCAATGATATTGAATATTTTGAACCTGTGCGTGCGACGGGAAAAATCGCGAGTTTGCAAATTAATGATCGTCACGTAAGATATGACTTTAAAGCCTTCTATCAAGGGTTTAAAAAGCCATTAATTAACTACAACACAAAGGGTCACAGTACGTTTGCGTTTATACTACCCGTGAATGCAAATGGCGCCTTGGCTAAGTTTTGCATATTCTTTCTCCAATTTTCCGTCATATCGCTAACCTTGCCCTCCATTTCTGCAATCTTTCCCGTGGGCTTACACTGCATACCCAGCATCTCTAAATACGCTGATTGCTCGCATTTACGAAGGCCTTTCACGACCATTATACCCTGAAAATCCTCCGCGGTACCGTCCGGCAACATAATTTTGAAACTTTCGACAAGCATGTCATTTGGCGTGCCTATTAGCTTTAAAACATTTTCTACGGTCGCCATTTCGTTCGTGACAAATTTGGTGTAACGCGATGTTATTGTAGTCGTGCTTACCGAGGAGATGTGATTACCGTCTTGGCTTAGCACTGGCAATTGTAGAAAAAGCGTCTTGAGTGCGTACACATCCAAAAGCAGCTGCTGAGTTGCGACTTGATTCATCTTTCGGCACTTCAAGACAGCTTGCAGGATCTTGGGAACGAAAGAAGCGGTAAACTTGTCGCAAAAGTTTGTGAAATATAGTCCGGACAACATCTGTCTCAATCTTTGAACAAACACTTGCAACTTCTCGCCCATTCGCGTCACATACAAACTCTCATCATCCACTGTCTCCCATACCTGCCAATTTGTTTTGTAAAGAGCAGCTAATTCGCGCTCTAATGATGTCTCCAAACCAGCCACGATACACTTCATGGCTGCAGCACCAACGAAATGAAATGTATCAACCTCTTCAGAAAGCTCTATGGCTTCAAAAAATGCCTTGTTAATCTTCGTCTGTATAACTTCCTCGAGTGATGGCAGCGTCTCAGCGCAGTACTCGGCCGTATTAATGACAAAACAGAGCTCGTCTTCCTGCTTATCCCTTAGCTTCAAATGATTATTCGCATTACAGCTCGAGATCTCTAGCCCACCGGATAAACCCGCCGAAGCACTAGGGGGAAGTTTACTAAGAAGACGTTGCGAGTAGAGCCTAAAGCAGTACTTAAACTCATTATGAAGATCGAAAAAAGTTTGGCCATTTGTGAGCGCCGTGCACCGTTTAATGGAATTTCGGATGTAAGCAAACATGTTTACTGAGCTCGAAAACACAGGCAGCTGGCCATTCCAATCCACCAACTCAGCGCTCATATCTTCGTTTATCATTTGCTCCATGTTTTTTCGCTCCAGCGATATGTATGCCGTCATGAAAGGGTCGAACGAACACGAAATCATGCCTCGAATTGTTGGTAAGCTCCGGCTGTTGTCGTCAACCAACTGGCAATTCTTTTTCATTTCTTCCACTAACGCTTTCTGCCCTACCTCACACTTCTTGCGGCGATAATTCGTTGTAATTTCTACTGTGGGGAGTGGATCGACTGCTTCACCGTTCTCATCTATTTTATACTGTGGACTATCTTCCTCATCCGCAGTCTCTTCAAATCTACGCACTGCGTCGCGTTCAAACATCAGCGCTCGCTGCAGGGACTTCAGCAGTCGTGTTACATCCATCTCGTCTGGAGCGAGAGCACCTATCTGAGCGAGAAGATGCGTCCGGGTCTTCTCACAGTACCGAATGCACATACGCCGAGCCATCCGCCAATGTATTGGAAAGAATGCATTAATTATATCCTCGATGTTAGCAAGAAGTTTATAGAACCATGCGTATCTTGTTTCAGCGTGCTGTAAGCCAGCACACTCTCCTCCATGGCCGTATAACCTCTCGTAAGACATCAGTTGCTCGTCACAAAACACGCGAATGAGCTTCTCTCTCGTTACGCTGCCCAAAGCATCCACTACATCGCAAGCAGCTGAAAGGTTGACAAAAACAGCCTGTCGCTCGTCGTATGATGGGAAATTCTCCTCTAGCAAACTTATCGGTCCAATAGACCGAAAGTCAGCAAAAATTTGACGTCCGAGCTCTTCCTGCAAAGTGCGCACCGTTTCGTGTAGTTCAACAATCTTAATGACACTGGAATAGCTGTCAAAGTGCACGAACAATTGGTTGACGGCTTCAAGTAAAGAAGCAGCTTCGCGATATCTACGCTGCGAGGACATGAACTCTAGCTGATCGACTGCATTCACTAGCATATGCAACCGCTTCAATGCTGTAAGCGTAGTCTGCAGATGTCGCTTCGCATAATCGAGCTGCTTAATATCACGACATGTTTCCTGCACCATAGCTTCCGACTGCTCTGCCTTTTCTCGAATTGCCTGTATTTTGTGAAAAAGTTGCTGGGAAGCTGCTTTTGCCTCTATGAGGTCCACAAGTGTCTGGTGAGCCGCCATACTTTGTGATCGCGACGCTTGTGATAGCAAGTCATCTAGCTCCTTCATGCGAACACGTAGGCGACAAACAAAGCCACCAATATCCTCAAGACTCTGTTCGTCCGGGAAGTTTCGATTAATAAATTCGCGGGCATCAAATTCAGGCCGGTCCAGCGCGTCTTCTGAGGGCAAGATCTGCACCCAGAATAAAATTAAAACACGGTCACTAGTAGATAAAGACCTTCAATACCTGAACCAATGTTTCCTTAACCTTTCGCTGCAGGCCTACTGCGCTGGTCCCGTCGTCGCTATGGTCGTTTGCCTTGAAGTCGCCTCTTACCATTTCTATTTTAATGACTTAATGATAAATAACAGTTATATATGCTTATAAGTAGGTCAAGCGAAAGAATATTTGTTCGAGAAACGAACCTTTCCCGCAGCTTTCTGTATTATGATGGGAAGCTACCCCATAATAACATAGTTCTTGACCGCACACTCTACGTCACACCTACATGTGATCAATTAATAAACATAGTTTTAGTATACTATTTTTTTCTAAGAATTAGGGTCCCACAACTTTCTAAAACAACTGTTCATTATTCATTTTCTTTTGAAACCAACAGCAAAGAAACTTTGACAACGAAACGGCGATGCAGATTTTTGTGAAAACGTTGACTGGCAAGACGATCACGTTGGACGTCGAACCGTCAGACACGATCGACAACGTGAAGCAGAAAATCCAAGACAAGGAAGGTATTCCTCCTGACCAACAGCGCCTGATTTTTGCTGGTAAGCAGCTTGAGGATGGTCGCACACTCAGTGACTACAACATTCAGAAGGAATCTACTCTCCATCTTGTGCTTCGCCTGCGCGGCGGCATGCAGATTTTTGTGAAAACGTTGACCGGCAAGACGATCACGTTAGACGTCGAACCGTCAGACACGATCGACAACGTGAAGCAGAAAATCCAAGACAAGGAAGGTATTCCTCCTGACCAACAGCGCCTGATTTTTGCTGGTAAGCAGCTTGAGGATGGTCGCACGCTCAGTGACTACAACATTCAGAAGGAATCTACTCTCCATCTTGTGCTTCGCCTACGCGGTGGCATGCAGATTTTTGTGAAAACATTGACCGGCAAGACGATCACGTTAGACGTCGAACCGTCAGACACGATCGACAACGTGAAGCAGAAAATCCAAGACAAGGAAGGTATTCCTCCTGACCAACAGCGCCTGATTTTTGCTGGTAAGCAGCTTGAGGATGGTCGCACGCTCAGTGACTACAACATTCAGAAGGAATCTACTCTCCACCTTGTGCTTCGCCTGCGCGGTGGCGCTTAGTATGTTTCAATGATTTTGCAGGTATCGTAGGTTGTTAAATCAATACATTGATTTGAATGTCTACATCGTAAAAGAAGTGAGCCGGCACGCACCCTCCTTTTGGTGCTACCCAAATGTTGTCATTAGATATATGTTGCAGATTTATGACCACGCGAAAATTTCATTGTGCTGGTCTTATAATCGGAGCAGCTTCATAAATATTATTTTCGATAAGAGGAATAATAGATATAAGGAATTCCTGAACTCACCGTCGCCCTTTCCTAAACTCACCCCATCCATTTTTCTGATATATTTAATAGGACGTTGATAAATTCAAGGAAATGTAATTGGCTGTAATTATGACATTCGACTGGCTTGCGCAGACGACAAGACAGCATTCGTATAAATGTTGCTGTCTCCCATGTTGTGAGCCATTAGAGAATTTTGATGGGCAATAATGCGCCATCATCCTTCCTCATGAGCTCGTTGTCCGCACTACTATGAGGTGATGGCAACGGTGTCGACTCATTGTAGTCGACAATGAGCGACGGATCAACATTGTAACGGGGCACTGCGACTTGTACTGTTTCAGTATAACTCCACTTCACACTGCTTCAGATGTGAGTGGTGCCTCTCGTTAGGTGACGTACACTGTACGTATAGAGGAAGACTTCTCTTAAGGCAAGTTAGCTTAAGAGTGTAAAATGAAAACTGTATTAATATAGTTAAGTGTCTTGTTAATCTATCTTTGTAAATGTTGTCTTAACTATAAACTAATACTAAACATGTAAATGAATTCTTATCTATCTTATCTCGTAACTCTCTTTGATTACTTCTACAGCTGATTAGTCTGCGGAATAAATAGACATAATGGTCTATACCTATTTATGGATAAGAATTCAGGAAATTACTATTTAAAGTAATTTCCTCCAAATATTATCTACCTTTTGGATAATATTAATTAACAATCTTTTATTGTTAATTTCATGTAACGATACACCCCGTTACATCACCCCTCCCTTAAACGACAATCACTCTGAATGTCATTAGGTGGAGTGGTCGCTAAATGACCACTTAATTTTTAAAATGATTTTGATTGGTCAGATCCATCATTTTAAATTCCATCGCATGAAGGAACAATTCATGCGGGGTGAGGATAGTGT
>NC_090612.1:37140-49158 GCF_004359215.1 Bremia lactucae
AAGTTCCCCCGGTACATGCTGGAGTATCCTATGGTAGTGTCTGCGATCGAAAAAGAAGCCGAGATGATACGGGACAAACTGCAGACGTCAACAAATCGTGGCAAGGTCTGGGAGAAGTGGAAGAAAAGCATTAAGGCCCAACTCCAAGACGTCCAGAAGAAGCTCCGGATGCAAGACAATCAAGTTGTTGAAGAGGCTCGGGTCCTTTTAGACCAAGCTGCTGCTCAGTATCGTAGCGTTGCTAGTCACTTAAATCGGGAGCACTTCGACGAAGCCATGAGGAACTATAAGGATACGGTCATGCGGACGAGTCAATACAACCAAGACACCGCCTTCGACTTCCAAGCGGCTAATCCTGAAAAATCGACCAAGCACTTCTTCCGTCCACTGGACACGAGCTTGCGAAGGGTCTCGATTGAGGAAGTAACGACACCGAGTGTGTTTCCTGGAGCACTGGGGTTCCGAAATGAAAGACCCAAATAGTCCATCAGGAACGGCTCCTCCACCTGACGATGCAAAGCAACGGAGACCCCTCGCATCCATAGTAAAATTTGTATCGGAGACCGACCGTTCACTTCTGAGCTCGCCGATCACCGCTTCTGATCTGGCGAGTGCAATTCGCCATATGAAAGCAACTTCGGCACCAGGTCTGGACGGATTGATGGCAGGTTTCTACCAGGTAGCTCCAGACGTGTTTGGCGAATGTTTGCGTATCGTGTTCAAAGATCAACTTCAGCGTGGGGTGCTCCTTCCGTCTCAGCGCAAGTCAGCAGTAGTGCTTTTACACAAGAAGGGATCTCGAGCGGAGCCTAGCAACTATCGGCCCATCGCACTCGTGCAGGTCAACGTGAAAGTGCTATCAAAGGCTCTGACGTACCGACTGCAGCAAGTGATCGGCGACTTAATCCACCCCGACCAGAAAGGCTTTGTCAAGGGACGCTTGATCCATCACCACGTCCGCTTCCTCGCAGATTTGCAAGACCTCGTGACGAGTATTGACGAAGAAGCATACGCGCTGTTCTTGGACTTCGAAAAGGCGTTCGACCGAGTCAACTGGGAATACATGCTCCGGGTTCTTGATCGAATTGGGTTTGGCACGGGGTTTATTCAGTGGATCCGGCTCCTGTACACCAAACCAGCTGCGCATCTCATCATCAACCAGAACATCCAGCCCGCACTACATCCCACGCGAGGTGTGAAGCAAGGGGATCCGTTGTCTGCGCTGCTCTTTATCTTGACGATCGAGCCTTTGGGGAACCTGCTTCGCTCTCATGAGGAGTATGGCGTGTGTCTGAATGCCGACCACACCTGCACAAGCCTGTTCTTCGCGGATGACTCAACCCTCGTGGCCAGCTCAATATCAAACCTACAAGCACAACTTGGGATCGTGAAGGAGTACTGCAAGGGCTCCGGAGCAAAACTCAATATTACCAAGTCGGTGCTTTTGACGCTGAACCGGAGTCATACATGTCCACCACTTCCAGGAATGCGAACGCTAGGTCGCACGGAAACGGTCATATATCTTGGCATTCCGTTCAGTCAATCGTCCGTGGATAATGCTCTCGCGGAGTTCCTCGAGAAGCGATTCTATGATGGCTTCAATATGTGGTACAGGCGGGCACGAACACTTAGGGGACGGCTCCTGGTTGCCCAAACGATGGTGCTTTCCCGGTGTGGCATTATACACAACATGTGTCGCTCCCAGTACCAGTAGTGAAGAGATGGCAGTCGTTGCTGAACCGGTTTGTGCTCAGTCGTAAGTACGATCGCGAGGCATCGCATATCCAGCTCATTCCACGTGAATTCTTGCACCAACGACGCAGTGACGGTGGTCTTCAGATTCCGTGTCTGGAGGCACATCTGTAAAAGCAGAGGCTTCAGCTCGTGCTGCAGTTTGTCAGCGCGGCGGGTGCTTCCAATGTTAGAACCTCGACAACAGCAGGTACCGAACTGCTCAAATTAGTAGTTCCACCCACGGGTGGATACGGCGCTCTAGACTTCCTCACGATCTCTCCGCTTCGGCATAAAGATATGATAAAGTGGAAAAATTTTCCCATTGGTGGCGAACGACTTGGATTTGGTGGTACAAGCTGCGGTGGGAAATCACGTGGAAAGATCTTCCTTTGAGTGAACGCGCTTGGTACGGCCTTCGGCAGCCGATCTGGTTCAACGTTGACGCGGAACTTCACTACGAGAAGACACCACGGAATCCCACTAACTCAGCTCACCGTCGGTGCTTTGGGATGGTTCCAGAACCTCAACGAAGTTTTCGTCTGCATGTTTCAAGTCTTCAACGTGCGTTCATTAGCTGACTTCATGCGCAAAGATTGTGCTTGGCCAACACAGCACGACTTTCTGGAGCGGCATATTGACTTCACGCTCGAGTATATGACTCTTGGGAAACAAATCAAGTGGCTGAAAGTGCTATACACCGAAGCCACGCAACTCGTCGAACGTCTGAGAGCGCGGGACGTTGTGAGGCGAGCCCCGCTGACTGAAAGTGGAGGAAGTGTTACACTACCGCATCTGGGATACACGAGCGGCGACAAAGTGCTCCTGATTCCATCGATCCCGCGACGAGCTATGCTCCGTGTGGTCTGGTCGCCACCGCTACCAACGAGACCGCACCCGATGACTATACACTCGCAACGTGTGAGTGAAGAGCAGATCAAGTCAATCGTAAATTACAGCAAGCATTTGCGAAAACTATTGCTGCCAATCTTCGAAGACCTGCAATTTCGTCTCGCGTTCCGTCTTCTGCCTGTACGAGCTCGGTTCTGGTTCCTGGAAGCTCTTCAACCACGCATACAATACTGCGTGCGTCACGGGTGCGATGCCATTGAGACGGAGAAACATTTGTTCTTTGAGTGCACTCTTGCAGCACAACTGTGGAGTCAAGCGAACCAGCTGGTGTTTCCGCTTTTCCATACGAGACCATCTTGGGCTAATATCGCCTTGGCCACGAAGTTGCCCGTGCGTAATGAGTGGGATGACTGCGCTGGAGTCGTCCATGACGTTTGGCACACACTCCGCGCTGTCACACTTCACTTCATTTGGTCTGATCGAAATCGTTGCCTGTTTGACGGACGAGAGCCGACTCCTTTGCTCCCTGCGCTCCAAGTGATCTTCACAACGTTCTCGGCACACCTTCGGTTCTTCGATAGACGCTTCTACAATAATGATGAAAAGCTAGCCATGACCAAGGTTGTGCGCGCGACGAGATCCCATCCTGCTTTTAAGAGGTTTACCGACCTCCACCCGGGCATCACCGAAATTCGCCATCAACGATAACAGCTTGACACGCGCAGGCTGTGCGCCTGGTTATCGGATGCAGTAGTCGCACGCAAATCACACTGATGGCGTTCCGTTTAGCGAAGACCCAGCCTGCCATTCGACATTGGCGACCATCCTCAGTGAAGGATCGACGGTGTTGCAAGCGAAAACTGGTTGGCTTCACCGTCACTTTTGTCACCACAGCTGTCAATGTCGCTGTCGCTCCCATTAGAGCTGCTATCGTTGCTGTAACTGTCAGCAGTCATGACCGGCGCTTGGTCGCCGTCCGAGCAGACATTGCCAGAAGCGTCGCCCAATTGATTGGGCGACCCGTGACCTCTATCATTGTTGTCATTGTCAGTAGTCGCAAGCGGCGATTGGCCGTTACCGCTACAGACGTTGCCGGTATCATCCATTGGTTGGACAGTCGATATGGCTTTACCGTTCGCCTCGCCTGCCTTCTCGTCCTCGCCGTTCACGTCCGCGCTCGCTGCCGTGCTCCCTTCAGGGCTCATGCCCCCCGTCTCCGCAAAGGGTGCAGCCGGAAACAATACAGTCCGCAGAAGGGAGCTCGGCATCGTGTCGGCGATCCCGGTTTGGTTTGAGTCGGCTGGATTAGCGGTGCGAGTGAGTTTGGCGGCCATTGTTGGAGGTGCGCTGGATCTGAAACACCGGGAAATGAGCTAACTTGACACAGTGACCGATCTCGCGATGCACTATCGGATGACGAAGTCGGATTCTGCCCTAAATCGCCACCTTCAAGGATCGCAGAGATCGGTCGCAAGGTGCAGACACTTCTGTCGGGACACGGCTGATTCTCCTGCTGTATGTATACCTGTATACACAAGGGTTAGTGAATTTCACTATACTATACAGTATATACCTTCTAAGTGCGATTCTACTTGCGCTTCACGTGGCAAATTCGAAAGTGAGCTCCGATACCTATGCATTTCGATATCGGTATTTAGAGGATTTGTAAAATCCCCCTTGGGGATCGAACCTACGATCTTCAGCATGGAATAAGAGCCACATACGGACTGAGCTACAACGCACCAAATGTTTCGACAACAATCTGGTACTTAACTGAAACTACTACCTACGGTACATCTTGTATATTACACATACATTTATTATATTTATGCTAGGTAGATTGAGTAGTCTCTCCGTCTAATTCTAGTAATATAGACAACTTTCAACTGAGCTAAGCGCCCTCAGGGGTCCCACCCTGGTGTAGTGGTTAAGCATCGACTTGGTGACCCTAATGACACGGGTTCGATTCCCGCACCAACCACAAAATTGAAATGGAACAGACTTTCCGATACCCTTGGGACCCCGGGTATCGTTAAGCAAAGATAGGCTCTCGGGCTAGAATTAGAAAAAAAACAGAATTAAAAAACTATCAAGAATAATCAGATTAAAAAGGATGAGTTGTAGAATATCTTAGCCAAAGCCGAGTCGGTATAGGTTGTGTTAACGATAAATATACAATCGACTTTCAACTGAGCTAAGCGCCCTCTCAGATCGATCGATATTCTACTTGACATGATAAAAACGACGACACGTGCTTTAGTGAGCACTTACATGCCGACGGATAGGTTGGATGCGCGCTGCCTCGATCATCACACAGCTCTTAGTACTTACATATCTATTAAAAGTCCTTCATTAATAGTTCGGTTCAGCAAAGGACCTCTGTTGAGTGCTCTGAAAGCAGCGATGGCCCGTCCATATCATCCTCTATTACTTTTAACCACCATGCTATTCACAGTGCTGGTCGCTAAAGCTAATTTTATGCTGGTCGATTCTCCTATCATAGATGAGTCATTGACGGGGGAAATGCAACTGCTTAAGTTGGTAGCAACTATGATTTGCGTGCAGTCACTTCACAGTGGAAGGAAACACAACAATATTATCGATTCCACAATGCGTGATAACGAACCAAAACATCTAGATATCTTTTCTTTCCTTGCAAGTGCTGGACACTGGGGGTATCGATCCCCCTTCCTCCCGCATGCGAAGCGGGCGCTCTACTATTTAAGCTAAGCGCCCTCTCAGATCAATCGATATTCTACTTGATATGATAAAACGACGACACCTGCTTTAGTGAGCACTTACATGGCGACTGATACGTTGGATGCTTTCCCAGCTTCGACTCAGCTGCCGAGGTTCCCCACCTGACAATCTCAAGCCGCTACCTCGTCGTACGTGTGATGGTCGAGCTCGCCCCCATATACATACACAATGTGCACGCGCCGGTGAACAAACAAGAAAAACAAGCCTTCTTCTCGAGTTTGACGACAGAGGGCGTCGAAGAAGCCGCAACTCACTTAGTGCTCGGTGACCTGAACACTCACTTGACCAAAGCCTCGACTGCTCCACGCCGGACTTAGTCGGAGCGCAGCAGCGTCAAGACGCCGTTACTTCGACCTCGCGTCGGTCGTTTGAGCAGCGCGTTCTCGTCACCCACGAACAGCTTGTGCGCGAACATCGACTCGAGGTGGAAGTGGAAGGTGTCAAGGTGGTGGCGGTCGGCGAACTTGATCTCTTGGAGACAAGATACTGAGTACCTGGAGAGCAGATGCTCGATCAAGAGGTGGCCGTTTTTTTCACGCCGTTGGTGTTCACAGTGAGAACACCAACGTTTGTCCAGTTAGGTGGAGCCGAGTCCGCCTTAGCATCGAGTGGCAAGGCCGCCCGCGACTAGCGTCACAGACCCGTCCCTTCGACCTGGAGCTTCAGCATCGACTCGTCGACCGGGTACCCACCCTGAAGCTTGCGCAGCTCCTCAAGTTCAGCTAGAAGGTTGCCTTGCCACTGAACTTGGCTGTAGTGCTCCATGCACAGTGCGCCGAGGTCCGACCGCAGCAGCTTTTGGAGAGTATTGGGGTGTAGCAAGCGCGCGTGGTGAGCTGGGACCCATTGAACGGGTTCGCCGGTGACGAACTGGATCCAGTGGTCGTTTGCGAAGATTGTCGGTGCTGCCGACATCAAGGCGAGCTCAAAAATACTCAGTGCCTTGGTGAATCGGGATAGCTCACGGACCTGATCCGTTGACGTCCACCACTTAGCGCAGATTTTAAGCAGCTCTCAACGCTTTGATGGCACAGCTGTCCTTAACAGCTTCTTTCACTTCACGCTGAACGTGACGTCTTCGCTCGGCGTCGTCGCACTCAGCACACGATTGATCATGTGCAGTTGGGCGAGCTCGGCGATCTCATTGCCGGACCCAGCCATCTTGAGTGACATCGCGCTGTTAAACGCCGGACCCGACTCCTCGAGTTTCTTCAACACGTGGTCTGGGTTCGACGCGTTCTTTAAAATTTTCACTGTGCCTTCCACCTTGCAGTCGGCGACCGCAAGAAGGTCGGTGAGGGTGTTGAGCAACGCGGTGTTCTCATCGTTCAACATCGCCTCCGCGACTTCGACCACCGGAGACGCCTTCTTTACCTTCCTGATCTTCGTGTGGCGCTTTTCCATGAAAAAAGCAGCTTCTTTCGACGACTTGAGCGTCTCAGGCATCTTTACTTCAGCTGGCGCAATTTGGTGCCGCATGCCATACTTTGGGTCAGCTGTCGCATGAAAGCTCTGGAACGATGCGGACATGGTTTGCAGCTCCGCGAAGTAGTTCTTAGTCGCAATACCATCAAGCGGACGCGGGATATGCTTTGTTAGCATGCTTGAGAAGTCGACACCTCCTCTCATGCGCTTCTTTTTATTCTTAACGGTCGTGAAACCGTCCGTGAGCATCAGCATCTTAGTCGATTTGGTCGTCGGACTCGAGGGAGGTGAAATCTTCCCTGACGATCCTTGGAAAGTCGAGATCGACAGGATTTCGTCGATGTCAATCACCTTCTTCGCGAGTTGATGTGCCACAAGTTGGTGGGCATGCTGAGCTCCTGGCTGGAGCTGACTTTCCCTCTTCTCTTCAACTTCGCCAGCGTTACGGAAGCGAGGAGAAACGAGTTCCGGCACGAACGGCAGGCAGCGGTGGCGGAATCGCCGCCAGTTGAAGTGTCTTCGAAGTAAGCTTTGGTGTGGATTTTGGTGTCTTTACTGACGGCTTCGTTGCTGACGCTTTCGACGATGAACGACGAAGGCTGGCCTCTGACGTACCTAAGTCGATCCCATGGATCGAGCGAAAGTCGAACGGGAGACGTTCCGACTGAAACGGCGCGTCTTTGCCGTGCGCCGGATGAAGCTTGTTGTCAAAGATTACTTGGTCGCACACCGAGCCGTTCAAAAGCAGCGGCTGCGGACACTTGCTAGAGCGGAAGAAGACACGCCATGTCGCAGACGTGAGGCGGGTCGCCAGGTTTACGTCGCGGAACGTGTCATATAGTGGCTGACAACCAAGATCAAATAGCCGGCGAAACATCAGGTCTGTGTCCGTGTCCGAGTCGACGTCGAGATGTCCAACAAAAACTTGTTCGCAAGGACGTCGAACGGCTTGAACGGGTACACACCACCAAGGATGCTGACGGTCGTTCGCTCGAGCTTCAAACACGCGGCCTGCGTTTTCACCTTCAGTCGAAGGTTGCCTCCCGGCATTTTGGATACTTGGCCGACGAGAAACTCCTCGTACAGCTGGTTCAGCGCCCTGTTTCCGTGGCTCGTGCCGACCCATTATCCTCTGCAGTGGGGTCTTCACAAACGCCTTCCCCGTTTCAATTACCATGTCAAACTTGGCGCGCGGGAGCGGGTACGGGCGAGACTGACCGATGCGAGCGGCAATGCCAGACCAGTCACAACCGGCGGCATATTGGCGCTCGAACGCTTCAATGTCAAACGCGAGAGGCTTCGGAGTCTCCACGCGACGACGAGTGGCATCGACAGTTGCATGGTCGCGACGAATGACCTCTTGCTGGAACAGCAGGTCAGCCATCGTCGGACGCTGATCAGCAGACCAAGTCGAGGCAGCGCCATCACCAGCTTCCACATAAGTGTTAGCGTCCGTAGGAGGTGATTGAGGAGACAGCGCTTTTTCTTCGTCATCCGGGGCTTCCTGAGACAATACGACTGGTTCGGTCGCATCGCTCATGTCAGCTTCGTCGGAGCGGCTCCCAGCACCAGGCGACCCAGTAGTAACGTGAATGGGAAGCGCGGGCAGTGGAGGCGACGCCGGCATGAGCGGATACGACGGAGGAGAAGGCATACTTACTGCAGGATCTTCACCGACGTCAGAGGTCACAAGTCGGGGATCAGCGGAGTTGGCTCCGGCAGAAATCTTGAGCGGGTAAGCGGCTGCAGCATCGAACGGGATGCTGGGAGCAAGGGCCTTAGCTGGATCAGATGCTACAGAGGCGATCTTGTCAGCACGAGGGAGAGAAGAGGCAGAAGCTGGTTTCTCCATGATGGCTGGCGGAAGAGAAAGCGGTGAAGGCTGTGGAGCTGAGAAGCTTAAAGGATATGGGTTCTTCGAAACAGTCGACTTGTGTGTTAGCCGGCAAATTGAGAAGTGGGGGCTTAGCTCAAATAGTAGAGCGCCTGCTTCGCACGCGGGAGGTAGGGGGATCGATACCCCAGTGTCTAGCACTTGCAAGGGATGAAAAGATATCTAGATGAGGTTCGTTATCACGCATTGTGGAATCGATAATATTGTTGTTGTTTTTTTCCATTGTGAAGTGACTGCACGCAAATCGTAGTTGCTACTAACTTAAGCAGTTGCATTTCCCCCGTCAATGACTCATATAGGATAGGAGAATCAACCAACATAAAATCAGCTTTAGCGACGAGCACTGTGTATAGCATGGTAGTGAAAAGTAAGAGAGGATGATATGGACGGGGCATCGCTGCTTGCAGTGTACTCAACAGAGGTCCTTTGCTAAATCGAACCATCACTGAAGAACTTTTAATAGATATGTGAGTACTTAGAGCTTTGTTATGATCGAGGCAGCGCATATCAGTTGCTACGTAAGTGTGCACGACCCTCGAGGAGCCGCTCGCCCATTTGTATCAACGCATCCGTGTCCCACTCGAAGCAGACCACCTGCTGCGTCTGCTGATGCAGCAGTTGTCCCTGCAGCTGCACCTGTTGCGCCAACGCCTCCAACGCAGCAGCGTTCGGAGCACCAACTTGTACGCCTGCGCTCCGTGATCGACCTGGCTCGTCACATGCTGGGCGATTCCAGCGTGACGGTCCGGTGGCCTTGGAAGATAGCGAGGGTGTGACTCGATGGATTGTCAATAGTCTTGTCGACTATTGAACCAGTCATGTTGCTTGTTATCGCGGCAATGGTCGCTGTGCACCATCTCACAACGGCGTGCGTTGGATTGGCGTCCTCCCACGTCGGACACGTGGGAGCAACTCCGGTTGATCGGAGCCGGCCGCCTGGTAGGTGCCACGCTGCAGTTGTGTTTCTGGACTTGGCGATTTCACCGAAGAATTAACTTTCGCTCGCAGTCGGTCAGCGGGATCTCTCGAATCATCTCGACCCACTCGGCCAGCGAACCCACTCATGATAGTGAATGCAATAGCAGTTTGTTCCAACTGCCACGAATTCTCACACATAATGGGTCGCAATGTGATCACTCAGTGTTGAGCTTTGCGCGTCACCGAATCAGGAAGCGTCCTTCTCGAAAGAACGATGAATAGAAGTTGTACTGCGCCACAAACCGCGACCAAGACTCGTCAAGCGACGCCGTCGCCACGTATCGGTCCGGCGTCACTGATTTGCCTATCTTTAGCATTCGTTCACCTCTGTTCGCGGCTCGTTGTCGCGTCAACAAACCCACTGCAGTCGTCCACGCTGCACAGCGTGAACGTGCCGAAATATTGGTTACCTACCACAATGGCATTGCAGTCGCGGTGTGTCTGTGTTTTGCAGCAGTCTTGCTTGTTGTGCGTCTCGGCTTTCGTCGTTGAACTGAGAAGCAGTTCGAGCGCTTTGTGCAACGCGACGTCTCGTCGCACGTGTGGGGTTATCGAAGGCCGAGCACACTGCGACAGCACGGTGTGTGTCTCGGTTTTCGTTTTGCCTTATTTTGTTATTTGCATTTCACCCCATCTGATCTTAGTGACCGTGGTCACAATCTTGAGTGGGGGTGATGTAACAGGGTACACATATTACTTATTTAGGTGCGATACTAGATGTGTAATATTGATAGTTAGGATTAATTAGGATTTACTGTCTAATAAAGATTTTTGGCTGACTATTACGCTTAGGAGATCCAGATATATTAGGACTTACCTTAAATAAATAAACTATCAGACCGGAAAATACCCGCAGCCACTCCGGTCAACACTCGAGTGTCTCCCTTCCACGCTTCCTCACAGCGACCTTGTAAGTAAATCACGGAGTACAAACGCTCCGTGACAGACTGTGTGTTGGGAGCAACTTTATTGAAAAGGCCTGCAAATCGCTTGACGTTGCTGGATCAGTCAGTCCTTCCGCACCTACCGAACCGACCTTTTCTTTCGGTTCGTCTAGCGGTTGCTATTATCCAACAGCGTCGAATTCGCGTCTTCCGCTATTTTTACCGGGAGGTCGATCATTTCGCTCAGTGTTTCTTGGTAGTGGGCATGAAGCAGGTGAAGTGTCCTGTCTTTTGGAAGCGCTCAACATTACAAAAGTCTATTACTTTGGGACTTCCGACTTCTTGTCGTTTCAGCAGACGATAGTAGTTCGTGTAAAGAAAGTCAGTTTCAGGCTGAAAGTCCTCCTGTTTCGCGATAGAAATCGCTTGAACAAGCGTTTCTTAATCACGGCGGAACAGGTGAGTCTTGACGGGACCATCCGCAAGAACCTTAGACCCTTGATGAACACAGTACCTGGGTTCAGTCATCAATGGGCTAACATACGATATAACTTTCAAAATTTTGCGCTTGTTGGTAATCTTGTTTTGTCACGCTTGTCCTGCTTTTAAATGTAAGAGCTTTGCCGACCCCTGAATTCGGCACGTTGCAGCACAAACGTTTGTCTAGTCGAGCCTTAGAGGTTTCATGCGACCGAAACACAAATGGGCTGTATAGCTTGAGCCTCAAGGCCCCAGTTTTGGCACGTCTAGCCTAGCAGGACGTGCCAAACTTCGCTTTCATCGCATCATCCTCGATGCGACGAGGTTCGATGGCGTCGTCAAGCTCGACGAACTCTCGCAACAAGATGTCATCTTCGACTGCCTTGATGAACTTGGAGATGTCTTCCCTAAAGCCTTCGGGTCGTCGCGCATGCGTTGGCCCGTCAGCAGCATTCACATGCTACTGTTTCAGTAATTCCAACTGTTGAGCACCTTGTTCTCTCAGCGGCTCTGCTTATTGAAAGCCTTGCGGGTAAAGCAAAGTTTCTTTTCCCGGCCGAGTCGAGTTGATGTTATATGAACTCGGCAATAGCCGCATGTTGATCTTCTCGTTGTAAGGATAACAACATTGCGACTGGCCCACGAACGACATAACTCATCCGCTCGGCCGCTTTATGTCAAGATCCTTGAAAATGGTTGAGCCTGTTGCACTTACTCTGGAACTGGAAAGCTTGGCGTGAATACTATATCTTTCTTCACCAGCATATTAATGTTGGAGGGGTCAAATGCGGTCGTTGGACTGATATAAATTTCTACCAGGTGTAACAGGGCCAATTTCGCTTACACTGCTTCAGTACAATCTAACCTACACTATTGATAGTGTAGCCAAGGTGCCTTAGATTACCTCACGTACACGACGTGCAGAGGAAGATTCTAAACTGCATATATTATATTTAGGGACTTGCTATATCCAAATCCACCCAAGTTGCTATTTCCACCCAGCCTGGTGGAATC
>NC_090612.1:55067-68950 GCF_004359215.1 Bremia lactucae
TTTTTTATCTAATGAACGTCTTAAAGCGTCCACAAGCGAGTTGACGTACGACGAGTGGGTGCGATGGCCTCACATGCGGTTTGGTCGTCAGTTCAACTGCAAAAAGAGTTTCAGTGTGACCACCCATCCCACTATTGAATTATTTTACGGTAGCTATGCAAAAGCACAGGCAGCGCTGCAGGTCCACCATTCAAATAAAACGAGTAGGCCAGCAAAGATGCTTGCCTAGAAAGCAGTATAAAAAACATTGCGAACATCCTTGATCGACTTTCAATGTGGTTGCGCAATTGCAGCTCGGGGCAATGGTGGAGAATACTTCACATACACATAAGAACATAAGTCCAAAAATACTTGAGAGTATAGCTTTTCTTAAGAAGAAGATGAGCCCCAATAACCCATCAAAATAAGTTCGCAGTAATAAATCGAAGCGTTGAACGTCTTAATTAATAGGAGCTCAATGTGTAGGTGCTAATACACTTGATCTGTTAGCCCCTCCGAAGCTAACTTTGGGGAGATAACACACTTTCCGCTACTAGAACTGAAGCGATTCTTGCGCGATCTGAGAAGTGGCAAAGTAAAGCAGATCTGCGTACTTGTCACAAAAAATAGTACCTGGCCAATATACTATAGGCACAAGTTTTTTATTAGAATTGGCAGTTTTTCAGCACCTCATTGATGGACAAAAGTGTGGTTGACGAGAAGATTTAATAAGGCTATTGCTGACTTTGATAATTACGGCCCTGATACACTCAGCGTCCGCAAAAATAATACTAGTGCGAATGATGATGTTTTCATTAAAGAGGAAAACGAAATCTCCGCGTTGCGCACCAGTAGCGACACCCAGTCACCACGAAAATTCTTGCTGGCTCGAGAAGCAGTGGTCCGTTTCGTATAAGATTTCATCGCAGATGCGGTGGACCTTCAATACGGAGCTCTGACAAAAATGAAGAGCAAACGCAATTTTTTTAAGTTAACGGTCTACTATTACTGCCTACGGTATACCGAAACATCTAGTGACTAGTGAGGGCAGCGATAAATTATTGCCTAAGGTAAATCAGCCAGTTCCGTGTACTGCACCGCCCAGGCAATGCGTACACGGTCAAGCTACCTCATAGGTTGCGTACGCATTCTACGCTGTACATCGGATGTCTCCGCCCGCATTGCCAGTACGAGGCTTTTCATGGGTCCAAATCACATCGGAATGGTCAAAGTTTCCGCCAAAGACTGATCGTCCCGGGATAGAGACTAATTCCCACGAACGAGACGTTTCACTTTATCCTTCAAGGATATATTATCTTGACGAGCTGACGCCAGCTCATCTCGAAGGGTCTGATTCGCCCTTTGATCGACAATTGGTCGAGCGCATCTTGCGCAAGATATTGCAACTTTTCGCTACAACCATTGTCGACCGTGATCAATTTTACCATCACCAGAGTTGTCACCGACGTTGGAGTCATGGCAAGATGACTCCACACCAAAATGTTCCGAAGAGTCAAAAATGTCGCAACAATCTATTTGGTTGTCACGTCAGAACTCATTGGTTTGACGAAATGACCTCGGGCGAACCGGAGGCCTTAATAGTAGCCTCTTTGTCGGACAGTGACGCCAACTCGTACCAGTCACCTCCAATCGGAGTTGTATGTGGGCCGCTCCCCGCAGAGACTCATGTCACTACAATGAGTGTTGTTTAAGGGTGTGATGTAAAGGGGTATCCTGTTTCATAGATATTATATTCCTTATAAGAAATGATGAATAATTTTTCGTATAAGAGGAAAACAATAACGAAGAATAAATTGGGGGAAATGTTAACGGCACCCCATTTTTGTTTAAGGCACACCATTTTGGTTTAAGGCACCCCACAAGTAATTTTGTACTAATATTGACCAATAATTATAAATATCTGACACTCTTAGATTCTTTGTCCTCGCTTCCGCTTCACGCTTGCAAGCAACGCATTTTTCACGCTTTGCGCAAAACGCACCCTATTTGACAGGTGTCAAGTATGGAGTTGAATGCCCTTGGAACGGTGAGTGCCAGTGTATATTTGCAAGCCAAGCACTTATAAAGTCATGTGATTCGGGAATCTATTGTGGACTAATCAAAAGCCGTCAAGGCGACTTGTGTAGCGAAGCTACCTCGCTCTTAATGTCAGAGGAAGACTTCCAGACTCAGAGAGTCTCTTGTTTTTATTGAGCTAATGAGCTTAACAACTCAGGGAGTCGTACAAGCTATTAAAGCTTAGGGAATCCTAATTCAAGGATTTCAGGGGCTCGTAGAACCAAGTGGCAACTAGTTTCCAAGAGGATATACCTTATAAAGGCTTCTATCTCTTACAGATCAGTGCGCAATCCTAAGGAATGCACTCAACGATTTAAGATCAAAAGGGGATCTGCACTTTATTTAATAATTAAATTATTTAGTCTATACCTTCCCCTAGCTAATTTAAAATAGATTTCGGCCGCCAGATTTGTATCTGGTGGCGATCGTATTTGTTACCCATAATAAATGGTATTTAAGTAGCTCACTATTTTTTATAGGATAAGAGGGTATTTTACCCATAAAGTAAATGTACCACAACAACGGTTCTCCAACCGATGTGTGCCGCATACATACTCCCCCATCAGACTATTGACGTCGATTGACAACATTTCCTCTTTGAGGTTGGAACTTAAACAGCTAACTTTTCGGTTGTTGTTGTTTTTTTCCTTTGTCCCATGACAATAAAGCGTGAGTCACAGACTCTTAGCACCTTCCTCGACGATGAAGGGATGGTGGACTTTGAAAGTCACCCTCCATTAGAGGATGAGGAGAAAAGGCGTAGTTCTCGGACGCCTTCTCCTCCGGATGACTGTCGGCGGGCCCCGAATCCGTTCCCAGAACGTGGTGCCGCTGATGTCTTAACTGCATTGAGCAGGACACGGGACCCTGAGTCCAACGTTATTACTAATTCGCTCGATAAAGAGCAAGAGCAATCAATTCTCAAAGAGGAACAAGCTCGTCGTCGAGCTGCCGAGATAGCGAAATCCAAAGCTCATAGTGAATATAGATTCACTCCGCTTAGTGCGGACGAGCGTCTCAAAGAGATAGCGGGTCACAGCTTGGGCACATGGATCTCTGGTGACCCGGCAAGAACGCCGGAAGAGATCGCTGCTCGCGACGCTCTTCATAAGCGAAACCTTACGCCAAAGGTATTGACGCGACGTCAGTATCTGACGCGCTTACGTGATCAAGCCCGTGGGGCTTCGGTGACCTCCATGAGAAAAATTCCGATCGTTTTATTTTGCTCGTACACCGTTGACGTTTTTGAGCGCCAAGCTCAGGGTCAACTCGCGTCAAATAACGCTTCCCACAACTTGAAGTGGAATTAGGTGGATCTATAGCCTCAGTGCGGCTTTAATCCATGGTTAATTGAAGCACTGAAATATCGGCTAGACTTTGCTTCGTTAAATGCTGAACGCAACTGGCCTTTGGCTTTAAGCTTACCGAAATCGAAGCGAAGCTTCCGTTCCAAACGAACGTCAGCCATATCCGCAGACTCTCTGATATTCCAAATATTGCGAAGGCGGCGGGCCCGGTGGACCCAGTTCCCAAATGAAACTTTGTTTTCACTCCATGTTTCGTTTAAAAATCTCAAACTCTTAAGAGTTTTCAGAAGAGGAGTACCCTAGCCACTTCACCAGATACTGGTATTGACCCCTACGACGACGTCGTTTTATAAGTTGGTCCACATGAAATTGAAGAATCCCCCGCACATCGAGCAGCGCGGGAGGGGGCCGACATTTCGGCGGAATCATTTGATGCTCTAAGGCACGAGGTGCAACTTCTTCGTGAGGTCCTTGCCCGGGTTGAGAGCTCTTTTGAGGCGGTTCGGGACCGTCTTTCAACGCTGGAGTGTCAGCAGCCTCGTTTGAAGGGCCGGCTGGACATCCTGGTAAGAATGCAGCTATCTGCGGCATGACCGCCTGTCTCGGCGCAAGCGCCTTCAGTCCATGTGGGAAGGGTCCCGATATGGCTAAAGCAAGCCAACGTAAAATACTGGGTGTGTATGCAGCTTGCTAGGAAGGTTTAGCGTATAAGCTAGGCCCTTCTTGGCCACGACCGTGATTAGTCCAATAAAGCGCGGGCACAATTAGGTTTTGAAGACCGCGGAAACCAAGTTGGTAGGTAGATTTTTAGCGTTTAGCAAAACTCGGTCCTCGACCATATAATAATTAATACAGCTTCTGCCTTTGGCATCTACTTGCTCTTTTTGTTTGTTTTGGCTATTAGACACTAAATTGCGTCGCGAGAAACTCGCTTACTTGTTTCGAACGGTAACAGGGCTGATATCAGCAAGCCTACCAGCTAATTCCCCCCCCACCAAGCCCTGAACCACGCAGTGGTAACGTTAATGGAATGGGTGGATGGGTGAGACCGTTAACATAGAACGGAGTATAGCCTGTAGAGGCATGTACAGCGTTTTTTAACGCATACTCCACCACTGGGAGCTTTGAGCTCCAGTGCTTTGGTGTATGAGCACACACACTGGGTAAAACGTCTTCAATGACGCGATTGACATGTTTAGTGTGACCATCGGTCTGCGGATGGTCCACAGTGGACATATCCAATCTGGTGCCAAGCACTCGTAAAATTGGTTTCCAGAATTTACTCGTGAAACGGGGGTCCCGATCAGAGATAATTGCCGCTGGCAAACCGTGTTGTCGAAACCAGCGATCAATAAACAGCCTCGCTGTACCTTCACCATCAATGGAATCCGGCACGGCCGGTAAGTGAGCCATTTTGCTCAATCGGTCAACAAAGACCACAATGCCGGAGTTACCGGCTGAATCTTTCGGTAGACCGAAAACAAAATCCATACTAATGGACTCCCAACAACCTATGGGGAACGGGAAGGCTCGCCAGTGGCGCCGCAGTATGCGCCGAGGTTTCCCGTTGGCAAGTTTCGCATGTGCGAATATATGTGCTGACCCATTTATAAAGTTTGGGCCACCAATAACTCTGGCTTATAGAGCCGTAGGTCTTTTCTCTACCGAGATGACCACCAAGAACAGTATCGTGTGCCTCATTGAGGATCCGGCTCTTCAAATCCTCATCATGAGGAACAACGACACGCGGAGAGTCCGCGATGTTTGTGCAATAAAGCAACAGGTTGTGATCGATAGAAAATCGATGTGACCTTGCCCGCAAACGTGCCGGCAGTTTAATACCCGAATCCGAGTTCTTTAAAGCCTGTAGCAGAGCTACACACTGTTCATCGTTGGCGTAAGCCGAACGGATAAATTCAGGAATAGGCAATATGATAGTCGTGAAATGAGAGAGCTCATAATCCGGCCTGCGTGATAACGCATCGACCAAAGCATTCTGCTTACCGGGCTTATACTTCACCTCGAAGTTGTATTCCGCGAAAAAGGATGGCCATCGGGCCATTCTCTGTGAGAGATGGGGCAACTCGCGTGACGCGTGATCTGTATATATCACAAACGGCTTAGAGCCGAGCAGATAAACTCTGAATCTGACGAGAGCATATTTCAATAGCAAGTAACTTTTTGTCATGAACTGGGTAGTTCGTTTTTGCAGGTTTGAGCTGTCTAGACTTGAATTCAATAACACGTTCACGCCCATCAACATCTTTTTGAAGCAATGCACTGCCAATGGTAATATCCGAAGTGTCACAGACGACACCTAAATTTTAATTTGGATTTGGCAGTGCCAGGATCGGCATGGGTAAGACATACGTAACTGCTTGAAAAGCATGATGTTCTGTGCTAGTCCAGCACCATTCCATATCCTTTTAAGGAGATTAGATAATGGCCTATCCATATCAGCGTAACTTATGCTATATCTGAGTAAATAATTGGCGAGACCCAACCACTTACGTAAATCCTTTTAGTTTTTAGAAATCGGCATATCTACTCTGCTTTTACCTTAGCGGGTCCCACTCTAAGGCCTCACTTTCCAATGAAGCATCCTAAAAAAGGATTTTTGTCTGCGCTAAAAATGTATTTAGATGCATAGGCATACAATTTATCTGTGCGCACAAACTCGAGCACTGCTCGCAAATGGTCTAAATGGCTTTCCATATCCGACCGACCCTGCTCCGCACGACTATAGACAAAAATGTCATCAAATAAGTCTGTGCATAACCTCGATGAGGGCGAAACAGTGCGTCACTAGACGATTAAATGTTGCCGGGGCGTTGGAAAACCCTTGTGGCATAACTAGCCACTCCCATAACATGCCGCTTGGGTGCTAGCCGCTGTAAGCGGGATATCGCTAGCTCGCATGAGCAATTGGTAGTAACCATCGACTAAGTCCAATGCACTGTACATTGTACATCCCACCATATTATTCTGAAGAACATCCTTTCTAGAAATGGGGGTTTGTGCTGGTACAGTGACAGCATTAAGCTTATTATAAGCATGTACAATGCGCTATTTACCATTTGGCTTTTTGACACAAAAATCGGTGTCGAATAAGGAGATCTCGAACCATTCCAGCCTCGTGCTTAGCACGGAAGAAATCGTAAATGACGTCACAGTGTTCCCTTAGCTAAGTCAACTGTCGTGTGACCCAGTATTTCGTTCCCGGAACCAAGTCAATTTTATGACGGACCCTCTATCCGGAGGTAAAACGGATGGTGGATTGGTACATACCACATCTTGGAATTTCCTAATCATGAAATAAACTGGATTCGTGGGATCTTGATGGATCGATGACCCATTTCGCGCGCTAGGTGCAGCTTTTATATCATCCAGGACAGCTTCGTTTAGTAGTGACGATGAGGTTAACTGAATCGTTGGTCGAATGACCACCATCTCAGATAAGTCGCCAGATTTTAAGGCTCGGCGGCACTTATTAACAGACATTTCGTCCAGCTCTACAAGAGTATGTAACAAAGGCATTACCGCAAGGCTAACGTCTCCCTCGATGTTACCGGTAACAAAATTTACAAGCGAATGTAATTGCTCACTCGTATCACTTTGTGGGGTATAAACGCTTCGCATGTCCCCTGTCTTGGAGTAGAGACAATACCCTTTTAGAGGCCGGGACATTCACATCTCCAAATTTCCCAACCCGTATTGGCTCATTACCAGGCATGATCTCTCTTACGACATCCGACAAGAAGTTAGGTAACTCAACCTCCTTTACCAGCGAACGTTTACATGTCTCTTCATGTGTGTGCATCACAAGGGCTTGACCCAAAATGCCCTGGCGAACCGCCAATAGTGTTATTATTGATACTCAGTATGGTATGGTGCCACCTCGGCCGACCGTACTCGGTGGACTTAGACGTGCCACTGTACGTATCTCTGGGATATTGTACCATTGATGATTCGGCCTTAGCCCAACAATGCTTTCAGCACTCAGTGAATCGTTATTACGACGAGTGTCACTTGGCGGAGTACGTGCCGTTCTACTTCTTTCTACTGAGTCGGGCTTAGAATTAATGTTCTCAACATTGAAGTTTATTAACTCACAAATTTCAATGTCTAAAATACTGACAGACTCATTCAATGATCCGCGCCAAAAGCGCTTTCGTTGGCTGCATTCATGACTCTCCAAATCTTTGCTAGACATTGCGCGTGCGCCTAAGGTCTTGGACCTTCAATCGATACATGGCTCATGGCGTTCAAGTCAGGCCATATCAAGGATGAGATCATATCACGAATCCGAATCAAGGACGAGACAGCGTTCCATACTGTCAAAGTCCAAAAACTTTATACTTAAGTTCAATGGAACTATGGGAACAACGACACGAGTCCCAGTCGCTAAGCGAACAGTGAT
Source organism: Bremia lactucae (assembly GCF_004359215.1). Taxonomy (NCBI): domain Eukaryota; phylum Oomycota; class Peronosporomycetes; order Peronosporales; family Peronosporaceae; genus Bremia; species Bremia lactucae. The sequence goes on from NC_090612.1 coordinate 62,853, forward strand.
TGCATCACGTTCATGCGCTTTAAGCGCCTCAACATATTGATGACTTCCTTCAAAGGAAAAGCGTCGAGCATAATTGCAAGACGCTTCTGAGTCAATTAAAATTGACCACGGCTTATCAAAGCTCTTTACAGTCGCTTGAGCGACCAGCAAGCCAGGCTTGTACTCTCGTACCGTGCCTTTGAGCACCGAGCTTATTGGGGCTAGGTTCTGTATATTCTCACCTCCTTGAGGTTCAACAAAGCCTAGGTCTTCCCCAGTAGGGCACCCCGCACCTACTGGGTATCGACGTTTTCCCGCACCGTACCAGATCTCTGGTATAGGTCGAAGTTAAAGCTCTTTCGAGCTTTACGCGAATTTCATAGGGGGCGGGCCGGACGTCAATGCCTCGAGCTTCCGCACATATAACATCTCCGGATGGTCTTATGCTGTTCCACAGCTTAAAGAGCCTTCCTCAACGAGGCTTAAATTCATGGGTTTTGCTCTATTAGACGGAGCCCATGTGCTCGAAGAGCTTGTTCGGTAAACAGTGGTGCTAACGCGAGCAGACTTAAAGTCGAACTCGGCGCGTAGCGCTATGGCGACTGCCTCTTCGAAAGTAGCAGGATGAGATCGGAATAACTCCTTCCGGGCAACGCCCTCATTGAGACCCCATAAAGATTGTTACGACAATTGCTTCTTGCACCGGGTCTTGATGCATAGATTCAATGAGACTTCTCAACTTCTAGACAAAGTCCTCTAGGGTCCTTTTACCCTGTCGAGTCGCTAGGAGCCGTGCTCGCATGCAAAAAGCCTGATCAGGCGGTGCAACATGCTGGTCAGTTGCTGTTTCAACAAACTCCATGAAGTGAAAGCGTCGTTTATGGACGTGCTGCACGATAGTGCCCATTCCTTGGCTCTACCTCCAACTTTGGAAATGGCCATAGCCACCTTTTGCCGTTCTGTTAAGAAAAAGGCGGAGTCAAAGGACATTTCCATCTGCTTAATCCAAAAAGGAAGATTTTCTCCCTCTTTTCCCTCAAATTTCTTCGCATTTACAGTGAGAGGGCGATCTTTCGGCTCTGAGCCAGTTACAGAGATGTACCGGCTTAGCAAGGATGCCGCTTAGTGGTCCTGTACCTGACCGATCAGGGAGGCTTCGTATCGCATGAAGGTTTCAAGCCTTGCATGCAGGACCTCAGGTCTCTAGGAGAAAATATATTCCACGTGTTCAAGCTCAAATAAACTTTTGAGCTTGTCATAAATGGGGCATTGTGCTTCTGACAGTACCGGAACCTCTTCCATTTGCGTGAGGGTTCAGTCTTGTAAGAACTCAGGCGTAGATTGACTACGAATGCTACCAGGTGTAGCGAAGCTACCTCGCTCCTAAAGTCAGAGGAAGACTTTCAGACTCAGAGAGTCTCTTAGTTCTATTGAACGGATGGGCTTAACAACTCAGGGAGTCGTACAAGCTATTCAAGCTTCAGGAATCCTAGTTCAAGGGATTCAGGGGCTCGTAGAACCACGTGGCAACTAGTTTCCAAGAGGATATACCTTATAAAGGCTTCTATCTCTTACAGATCAATACGCAATCCTAAGGAATGCACTCAACGCTTTGAGATCAAAAGGGGAACTGCACTTTATTTAATTATTTAATTATTTAATCTAGAACCTTACCCTAGCTAATTTAAAATAAATTTCGGCCGCCAGATTTATATCTGGCAGCGATCGTATTTGTTACCCATAGTAAATGGGATTTAAGTAATTTGCTATTTCAGAATAGGACAAAATGGTATTCTAATCATAGAGTACATGTACCAAAACAACGGTTCTCCAACCGATGTGTTATCCATTACAACTTGCTCGACAGTTAATAGATTTTTGAGATTTAAATAAGTGGGCTTATTTCTTCTAAATATCACTTGGTACCTTTTTGGTGAGCAAAATTAGAGCAGTAAAGCAGCAAAACGATGCGTTAAGCGTTAACCTAGATTATCAATGAGCTTATACTATCGCCTGTAGCGCATATGGGCTGAATATTGTCAAAGTTGGGAAACTCTTAAAATGCAGATTCCTCTCGTCTTATCAATAAATTCGTAACCAACCTGAAACCCATCGCTTAAGAAAAATTAAGATATGTAACACCCCTTACCGCGATGTCTGAGCTCTATGCCTATTCAAAACATCATTGATTTGAACATGCTCAATCGCTTCGCAACCTTTTCAATAATAGAAATCTGCTCGGCAACTGGAGTAATACCAACTGATGACAACTTTATTCATTTGACTGTACCTAAATGCTACAAAAAACATTTGTTACTAGATGACAAGGACGGGCGATCAAACGCAAATAAAAAACGATGCCTTCCGAATGCTGATTGTTATGTTGTCGGATGCATATCGTCGAGCTTTTTAATAAATAATATTTGAAGCATACCATATAAAGTGGCATTTCTGAAGGAAAATATCACGGGGTACTTAATTGCGTATGCAGGCGCTCAATGCACTAAGATGTTGACGTTCGGATTAGTCATGATCATTTAAAAGCTTAGCTACTAGTGACCTTACCTCCTCTAGCTCCGATGTGTCGGTAATCTGGTCCTGCAGCATCTTAAAACTTCCCGTTTGTGAGTTGTAGATTTCCACAACAAACTCGCCTCGGTCGGAGAGAACTGACATGGAGTTTTACTCAGCATCATGGACTTCAACGTCACTCAAGTTGTAACAGGGTGTATCGTTACATGAAATAAACATTTAAAGCTCGTTAATTAATATATTATCTAAAAGGTAGAAAGACAGATACGGAGAATATTACTTCACGTAGTAATATCGGAAAGCATATCCATTGGTAGATATATACCATTATATCTATTTGCTTCGCGGTCCAGTCAGCGCTAGACGGGCGCAAAGAGAGAGACAGATAATACCTTATTGCATGTTTTGTATTAGTATATTATTAAGTTAATATTAAATGGATAGAAACAGAAGAACCTAATTATATTTAATACAGTTTACTTTAAAGCCTCTTGAAAGCAAGTATTTCAAAGAAAGTTTTTCTCTGAACGTATTAGTGTACGTGAAGTGACGTGCGGAACCACTCGCACTGAAACAGTGCGAAGTGAGTACAAGTCGGCAGCCCCGTTACACCTGGTAGCACTTTGTAGTCCATCCAAGGACTACAGTTTTATCATGTAACATGGGCATGATAGATGATAATGGAAATACGCATCACGTTTCGCGCGGTAGCTACTCCTTTCTAAGTGATATCGAAATAAGTGCGGTCCGAACGAATAAGTTCGACCGTAGGAAACGATGCCATCTTGGCCTTGCTGTCGGGTTTGAACAGAGATGTCCTCCATTCAGCCATCGCCAAACTCATACAACATGAACTTGACGAGGCGAACGAGAAGGTAGCCTTGCTTAATCAGCAAGGCTCTCAACAGGCAGAACTGTTAAGGTTACAGCAGGCAGAACTGTTGAGGTTACAACAGGTACAGACCCCTGTACCAGGGATGACGCACACGCGTCATCTCGAAACCTTATAAGATAGATATCTCTAAGTATAGGGAAGTCGAAGAAGACTCCCTCTTAAGATGGTTTGTCGAGTTGGACGATTCCACAAGGGCACGAGGAAATGCAAATCGCATTTGCTCAGTCAAAGTTGGCAGGTCGTGCCAAAAACTTGGGCACTAGGCCTTAAGTTGCGCAACCCATATGTCTTTGGGTTGCTAGAGGCTTTTAAAGCCCAGCTCAAATAGACGTTTGAACCTTCTAGGGCTGAGTTCAGAGCTCGATCAGAGCTCCTGAAACTCAAGCAAGGCAAGCGTGATATTCACGCTTATGCCCAGCACATACGACTCTTAGCGACTTGTAGCACGACAACCCAGTTCCTGAACACACGTGTATTATGTTGTTCATGCAAGGTCTTACGAATGGTCCCCGTAAAGACCCACCTTTTTCAACTTGGAACTGGATACGCTTGAAGAATCAAGATCCGTTGTGGAACATAAGGACGTTAGCTTGAGACAGGCTCAAGCTAATTTTTCATCGTATCGTCTTCCAAGATCGCCCGCTAGGCGCACATTCATGTCTCAAACTACTCGACTTATTCGAGTTGTGGACATTCGGCGCTGCCTGTGCATTTGCACAGCCGCCGCTAGCTGACTCCAAAGTGTGATAAGTAATCACACTGTGATCTTGTGCATGCGTATTAACGCACGTACCACAAGTGAGGCCATCGCACTCAATCGTAGTACATCCACGCGCTTGTGGACGCTCCAAAACGTTCAGCAGATGGCATGTGATGATCAAGTGGCAGGCATCTTTACGGATCGATCTGATTTTTGGCTCATATTTTTTAATCCAAGGCAAACCTAAGTACCATGAAATATCATCGTCGACACGAGCTTGGAGGTCCAGAACCAGTGTACTTCTCTTTCGTCGAAAGCGAGAAACCTCGCTTTTCGGACAATAAGCGATTGCATTTCTGCAATCGCTATCAAAAATTAGGACACTACGCTCATGATTGCATTGCCTCACGCCCAGTACAGAGAGGCACTGAACGTAATTATGGAGCGAATGCCAAAAAGGGCAACGGTCGCGGGTCGACATTGTTGCGAAATCGCAACAGCGAGGTGGATCGCTAACAAACGGTGGGGATAGTAGGGGCGTAACGCCCTACTAATTCAGCAATTTCAAGAGAATTTGCGAATCTGTTGACTAAAGTTGCTCCAGGGACACATAATGATTGTGTGTCTCTGCACATGACGATGAGGTATTCCTCATCACCTTGAAAGTAAAAGTGACAAATGATTTGTCACTTAGAGCCCTAATGGTCTGAGGGGCGTCAAACAAGTTTATTCGTCACCAGTCGCTAGAGGGTCGTAGGCTCAAATATGTTGAGCGCGACATCCCTCCAACGAGGATGACGGTGCGTCTAGCGACAGGCGCATCGATAACAGATATGAAACGCGTAGTGAAATTTCACTACAAGTTAAAAGATTTACACGATGATGATTACATCGTACTGGATTTGGATAAAATTTGAAGTCATCCTAGGTATCGCTTGGCTCAGAAAATATGAGCCAAGAATCACCTGGCAGCATCGATCCGTAAAGATGCCTGCCACTTGTTCATCAGATGGCCATCTGATGAACGTCTTGGAGCGTCCACAAGCGTGTGGATGTACTATGAGTGAGTGCGATGGCCTCACTTGTGGTACAACCGTTAGTACGACTGCACGCGGTCACAGTGTGATTACTAATCACCATGTGGATTCAGCTGCCGGCGGCTGTGCGAATGCACAGGCACAGGCACTGCCAAAAGTCCACCACTTAAATAAGTCGAGTGGATTGAGACATGAATGTTCGCCAGGTGGCGATATCCAAGGAAGAAATCGGTTGTCCAAAGTGGACAATACGATGATCGTAGGTCGAGCAGAGAGTCGACAGTAGAGGAATCGACTGTGATAGCGCAATCACAGTCGGAAGACGTTGAGGGAATAAGTCCCCACGTACGTGAGGAGAAATCATCTCAAATCGTTAATGCTGAAGTGAATTCCTCAGCAGCCTGTGGATAAATCCTACCAAGAAACCGAGACATTGAACGTCTTGGTTAATGACGGATCAAGAGTAGGCGCTTGTACTCTTGATCTGTATGCGCCTCCGAAGTTAACTTCGGAGATAACTCATTTACCAACCCTAGAACCCAAGCGGTTCTTAAAAAATCTGCAGTGGTAGAATCAAGCAGATCTGCGGACTCGTCACAGAGGACGAGAACGTAACCGATATTCGGTCAAAGGTAATTTTTGCAGAGAACGAACGGGTTCTCAGCAGCTCATCGATGGACGAAAGTGTCCTCGATGTGAAGACTCGGATTGAAAGATACAGTACTCAATCTTGGGAGTCACTCAAGGGAAATCCTCTATACGAGGATTTAATAGAATTCAGGGATGTATTCCCTGAAGCAGTTCCATGCGAGTTGCCTAAGGATAAAGGCACTCGACATGAGATCGAGCTCAAACCGGGCTCGAAGTACTGTGTCATGAAGCAGTGGCCACTGCCTCGTGAACAAGTACTTGCGATCGATAAATTCTTTACCGATCGAGTAAAAGCGGGCCATGT
>NC_090612.1:73082-77941 GCF_004359215.1 Bremia lactucae
TTAATGATCTAGTGCTACTCTCTACGGTAAACTTACCTAAGCGATTAGTCACTAATGTGGGTAGCAGTAAACTACTACCCAAGTTCATTGGTCCATTCCGTGTACTGCACCGCAGAGGCAATGCGTACACAATAGAATTGCCACGTAGGATGCGAACGCATCCTACGTTTTACGTTGGTCGGCTCCGCCCGTACCATCAGGACGTGGCTTCTTCCGAGGACGGATTTGACCACCCTTTTCAAGAATCCCTACAAGATTCTTGTGGTCACGAACCAGATTCTCATGCTGAATCTAAAGATTCTCATGTCGGGTCCTAAGATCATTGAAACCGCGATGAGCTAACGACAGCTCATCACGAAGAGCGTGGTACTTCCGTTCGTACTCCAATATGGGTACGCACTCTTCAAATGGTGTTCTAACCGTTCGATATAGTGAGCCCGCACCGTCTGCTTCAACAAGTAACGCTTACCGCGCTCCTGTTCAAAATTCTCCTCCAATACATAGAGGTAGCGATCGAGTTTGTCGATCTTCGACTCTAGATCCGACACAAAGGTCGGATCTAATTTTCCCTTCTCCACCACAACCATTTGTGAATTACAACGGTGGTCAACGTGCCCCATCACATCACGGAGGTTTGCAATGGAACACATTGCAAACCTCCGTGATGTGATGGGGCAGCGAACGAGTTATCAGGTTTGCTGGCGCGGTTATCCACCCTCACATGACCGCTGGAAGCCTCGTTCCCAGCTGATTGTTGACGTTAAGGGCCTCGTCCGTCAGTATGACGAGACCCATCCGATGATCAAAAGGTCAATCGGAAAACACGCAACCTTGGCGCTTGTAAATTGTTTGCAAAACGTCAATCGCATCGCGCATCTCGATAGGGATGCGAGCCACTCCCCAGGGCGAAAAAAAGGAATAGACATCCCCTTTTATTCGCTTCGTGGTGTCAACACAACATGGACAGGGATCACCCCACGTGAGGCACGGAAGCCCTGCCTCACGTGACAACTGATGCAATTTATACCTTGCACCGGTTGAAGTTCGCTTTTCAAACTTAACGCGATACACGTTACGGCTTCGAAGCCAGGGTTCGCGTCCAATGTCTTTGACATTGCGAATGAGCGCGCTCCAGGCTTGCATAAGCGAGACTTTATCTCGCTTGTTGTTGCCACTATAGCATCGATGCTTAAAAGAAGCATCGAGGAAAAAATATTCCTTAGCGCAAAATCTCTTCGCGCGGGGATCAAGGCCGTGTAGCTTTGTCGCAATAAATAAGGGATATTTATTGTGAGGAGTAGTTTCTCCAGACAAGCTATTGATTAGCTGTTCGGGCAAACGCCTCGGCTTCTTCTCAGGGGCAAGACGAGACATTTTATTGTCTTCGATCCCCTGAACGGTACCCACTGTAGCAGGGGTACCACAAAAACTTTTATTACGAAGGCTTACGCCATCGTCATCACCACGCACAGAAATATGTGTGGATGACGGCACGGGAGACGGTGCTGGCAATAAAGAATCATTCTCATCGTCGGAACCAAACATGCTGTAGCGAATGCTACCAGCACGTCTACCCGTATGAGCCCCCTCATTCGAAGGCTCATAGTCAGCCGCCAGACGATGATCAGGCGACTGTTCTGTTCTCCCCGAGTCGGCCATTTCGTCCGACTCGAATTCTTCGTCGACCTCAAAAGAGGGGTCGTATCCACGTGGTGTGTCACCAAGTGAGCCCGCGACATTTAGAATTGCGAGAGAAGATGACACTACGGTAGAGGGAACGTCTGCCGCAAGAGACAATAATGCGTCGCTCGCGGCTGCATAAACCGCAGCCGAAGATGCCGCACTATTCGCATACCGCATGGACTTGATAACCATGCGATTAAATTAAAACTGATGTTCGGACCAATCAACATCGTTTTTTTTAATTAAGTGGTCTTATAGTGGCCACTCTATCCAATGAAAGTCGGAGTGATTGTCGTTTAAGGAAAGGGTGACGCAACGGGGTGTATCGTTACATGAAATTAACACTTAAAGGTTGTTAATTAATAAATTATTTAAAAGGTAGATAATATTTGAAAAATATTACTTTACATACTAAAATTGTGAAAGCTTATCCAATGGTAGATATATACCATTATATCTACTTACTCCGCGGTCCAGTCAGCGCTGGACGCGCGCAAAGAGAGAAACAGATAAGACTTTATTACATGTAATGTATTAGTTTATAATTTAATTAGTATTAAATAGATAGAAACAGAAGAACTTAATTATATTTAATACACTTTACTTTAAAGCCTCTTTAAAGCAAGTGTTTTAAAAAGAGAGTCTTCCTCTACACGTACTAGTGTATGTTAAATGACGTGAGGCACCACTCGCACTGAGGCAGTGCGAAGTGGACTTGTACTGAAGCAGTTCAAGTGAGTAGTGCCCCGTCACACAAGTCCAACTTTTCTTCTATTTCCTCTCTCTCTCGTTACAACCACTGATATTAAATATTTATTCCGATTGGTAAATATTAAATATAAACTTACTTTAGGTACCGTTAACCAGAATGGGGTGCCGTTAACATTACCTTAAATTATTATCATTATTTTTTATGAAAAGTTAACTTAATAATTTTAATATCACCAATTTGGCGAACAAGACAACAGTTATGTTATTTGGTTGATTTAATTTAGATCAACCCGGCCAATCGGTACTAGACATAATTTGGCGGTGCGCAAGGAGGCGCTTTAAATGTAATAACTTTGTACTTCTATATTGTTCTCCTTGTTTTGAAAATAATACTTAATTTTTATTATAGGAAAAAATATTTACGGGACACCACGTTATTACATCGTATACATCCAAAATATGTGCTAAGCCCTCCATCAGTGTTGCTGTAGTCCGAATTGCAGCTCACCTACGAGCTTAATCTAGCATGTCATGTTATTTGTAGCGACAAACACATTTCACTAGTGAATAACAATGCATCCTTATATATTCGATTACTTTTTGGTAACCACAAGCGATATGGTTCACGTGCAATATGCTATCGGCACTATACATAAAGACGACATCCATCTAACTAGTGCCACCATTTTCAAAAAGCTTCAATGATGAAGCGATCCATAAAAAATGAACGGGCGTCATCTTGCATAATGTTGTAAATCTAACGTCCGTTTAGTTATTTACTACAATATAGTAGTAATTGCCTGTAGTTTCTGCTCAAAAAATGGATTTAAACTTTTTAAATCACTGTCGAGTTTAAAGTGAGGATGAATGTAAGAAATGCAGCGAGATCTAATAGAAAGATTATCTGTCATTTTCAAGCTAACGGACTTCGTTACCTGCTTTAGGTGGGTACTCTGTTAAATATACAAAATCAGTAATCGCTTCTGTTCGACACACGACAGCTACCTATCACACCATAGGACTTAGCCGTTGCAACTTTAGACGTTATATTGTCGTTAAACTAGGTCACTTTTGTCCCAAATGCCGTCTACTACTGTCGACAAGGCTGTATATGTGGCTTTTCTTTCTTAAGTGATTACCGGGAAGCATATTGCTAAAGAAATACCGGCTGCAGTGTACAAGCCATTTGCTTGGCATCGCCGAAAGCATTACTCTTCCAATCTGTAAAGTAACTGTGGTGTCGAGATATTGTAATCGCAATCAGTACAATAGCAGCTTGCTCATTTAGTGTCAAAGTTGCCACCTATATATATTATTTGGTGTGGTTGCGTAGCTTGCCCTTCACTGAATGCTGCTTTACCGCCATTGTGTGCAATGTTGGTTTCGACGAGCCTTGGACAGAAAGTGCGGCTGCTCTCCGGTGAAGTTTATTATTCTGCTCGAAGCGCCAAGTGGTCAGACCAGTCACTTATTGCAATCGACACAGTCGTATTTCGCAGATACTTTGATACGAATTGGGCGAACGACCATTCCGGCCGTCAAGTCAACTTCTCGCTACGTATTTATATAAGTGAATTCTCCTGTAAGCTAAAAGCTAAAAAAGCAAAAACAGTTGAACCTATTTTTTTGCTTACTACAAAACACAGTACACCGCGTTAAAGTTGGCAATCTAAGTGGGTAAGTGGGTTTATCACTGTATGAGATTATTCAGGGCAGAGCTCAATATATTTAAAAATAGACAGTCATATCTGTCCTCGAGATGATAAGATATGCAGCGAACTATGGCCGTTCTTTAAGTGCATCAATATCAACAACGCATTACATCCGTGACATGCATACATATTGTAACAGGCTTAAGTTGCCCTAATGTTACACAGTCCCCATTAAGTACATTTGTTGCACTTAAGCGGATGGTCAATTACTAAATAATAGTAATTAGACCCAACACTCGGGTGTGGTGCACATTTGTGACCAACCCTTGTGGATGTGATGCACATGGGTGCATTCACATTAGGAGGGATGACGCCCAGCGTCATCCATGATGACGGCTAGCGTCATCAGTTACGTGAGGTATCTATAAAGATACGCTCGCAATACATATTAAATGATATCTATAGAGATATCATTTTAATTGGTAAAAGTAGGTATTTGTATTTAATTCTATTAAATATAAATCAGTCTGAAAATTACTACCTTTTTGGTAAGTGCGCACGAATAGGCGGATTACCCCTCCCGTGACGACACTTTACCAGAGTTCTTAGTGTGTTGGGTGAGGTCGCTTGCGCGCCCACCGCAACTACCTCACTGCACGCAAGAGAAGCAGGTTTAACCGCTTCCTCGCTGTGCTAGGGTGTGTGCTTAAGTAGAGCGTGGCCGCATTACGACGTGCCCGCCTACACTTGGTAGCACTTGAAATCCTTCCCACGACCCGCATCTCTGCGTGTGTACGTGAGGATGAGCCTCAA
>NC_090612.1:85564-103617 GCF_004359215.1 Bremia lactucae
GTTTGGATGGGCAATAATGCCGCATCATCACTCCTCATGAGCTCGTTGTCCGCATCACTACTATGAGGTGACGGCAACGGTGTCGACTCATTGTAGTCGACAATGAGCGACGGATCAACATCCTCACTATTAAAGTGGGATGGATCCTTTAGCCCTGTTAACGCGACAGAGCCGCAGTGGCTGTCTGCGTTCCGACTAAGGCATTAGACGCAGCTGGCGAACTAACGCGGCGCGTGCGCTTAGTGCGAGGTTGAGTGGGCGTCTTCGCAGACGACCCACCAACGTGGCCCCTTTTAGGTGGCATCTTGGGCGCCGTGTATGGAAACACGTGCGCTAGTGATCGAGTGAACTAGCGGCGCGTAAAGTTGCTCGCAGTTCCTTTCTCCTCTTCGTCGAATTTAAAAATGTAATTTCGTTCTTAAAGAGGGGATGGTGTAACGGGCTAAAGTTGCCCTAATGTTACACAGTACCCATTAGGTACATTTGTTGTACTTAAGGGGATGGTCAATTACTAAATAATAGTAATTAGACCCAACACTCAGGTGTGGTGCACATTTGTGACCAACATTTGTGAATGTGATGCACATGGGTGCATTCACATTAGGAGGGATGACGCCCAGCGTCATCCATGATGACGGCTAGCGTCATCAGTTACGCGAGGTATCTACAAAGATACGCTCGCAATATATATTAAGTGATATCTATAGAGATATCATTTTAATTGGTAAAAGTAGGTATTTATATTTAATTATATTAAATATAAATCAGTCTGAAAATTACTACCTACTTGGTAAGTGCGCACGAGGAGACGGATTACCGCTCCCGTGACGATACTTTACCCGAGTACTTAGTGTGTTGGCTGAGGTCGCTTGCGCGCCCACCACAACTACCTCACTGCACGCAAGAGAAGCAGGTTTAACCGCTTCCTCGCTGTGCTAGGGTGTGTGCTTAAGTAGAGCGTGGCCGCATTACGACGTGCCCGTCTACACATATAATGATGCGCTAAAAGCAACATATTGACAAGCACTGGCAAATTAAAGCAAATGCTGATTTGCAACAGGCACCAAATTGTCAAATGGACCAAACAACATCTTCAAATCGAGAGATGCTTATATAAATGCAAGGACACGTTACGCGTTGATACTTACTGAATATACAATAAGATATCATGTCTTTTTGCGTAGCAAAACGTATATTGACGTACTGAGCGCTGTTTGCCAGTCGCAATCGATAACTTACCACGACTCGTGGATTACAGCAAGCCATTAAAAAATATCAAATGAACCAGAACTTAGTGCTCTTAAGCTAATGGACAGCGAAAGGCAAGGGGTATATAACGATCCCCATACTGACGCGGCAAAGTTAGATAAGCAATTTACATACCGAGATTATATTTCCAACCCAATCGTGTAGAACAAAATCGCATACCGACTCACTTGAAGACGTGATAAAAGCAATCGAGAGCCTACAACGACTGTAATGGGGCACACATGGGTTGGAGAACCGTTGTTGTGGTTCATTTCCTTTATGGGTAAAATAATTTTTTTACCTACTCTAAAAAGTTAATTACTTAAATCCCATTTATTATGGGTAACAAATGTGGTCGCCGCCAGATATAAATCTGGCGGCCAAAATCTATTTTTAATTAGCCAGGGTAAGGTTTTTAGATCTAAATAATTAAATAAAGTGCAGTTCCCCTTTTGATCTTAAAGCATTAAGTGCCTTCTTAAGGCTTGCGCATTGATCTGTAAGAGAAAGAAGCCTTTCTAAGGATATACTCTTGGGCGCTAGTTGCCACTTGGTTCTACGAAACCCTGAATTCCTTAAATGAGGATTCATTAAGCTTTAATAGCTCGTACGACTCCATGAGCTGTTATAACTATTAGTTCTATAGAACTAAGAGACCTTCTGAGTCTGAAAGTCTTCCTCTGACTTTAGGAGCGAGGTAGCTCCGCTAGACCTGGTAGCACTCGTAATCAATCTACGTCTGAGTCTTTACAAGACTAATTTCTCACTGAAGTGGAAAGGATTCTAGAACTTTCAGAGGCGCAACGCGCAGCTTACGACAAGCTCAAAACTTTGTTTGGGCTTGAATATGTGGAGTTCATTATCTCCCAGGGACCAGAGGTCCTGCATGCAAGGCTTGAGGTCTTCATGCGATATGAAACCTCCTCGATCGGCCAGGTACAAGATCACTTAGCGGCATCTATGCCAACCCGGTACACCTCCGTACCTGATTTAGAGCCGAAGGCTCGCCCTCTAGCTGTCAATGTGAAGACATTTAAGGAAAAAGAGGGAGAAAATCTCCCTTTTTGGATTAAGCAGATGGAGATATTCATTGATTCCGCCTTATTCTTAACAGAACAGCAAAAGGTGGCGATGAACATTTCCAAACTCGAAGGTAGAGCCATGGAGTGGGCACTATCGTGCAGCACGTCCATAAACGACGCTTTTCCATCATGGGATTCGCCGAAACAGCCAATGACAAGCATGTTTGCCCCGCCTGATCCGACTTTTCGCATGCGATCACGGCTCATAACGACTCGACAGGGTTAACAAACCCTAGAGGACTTTGTCTAGGAGTTTAGAGCTCTCATTGCATCTATGCATTAAGACCCGGTGCAAGAAGAAATTGTCGTAATTTTTTTTATGGGGGGTCTCAATGAGGGCGTCGCCCAGACGGAATTATTCCGATCCCATCCTGCTACGTTCGAAGATGCAGTCGCCATAGCGCTATGCGCTAAGTTCGGTAATAATTCTGCTCGTGTTAGCATGCATGTTTGTCGAACAAGCTCTTCGAGCACATGGGTACCGTCTATTAAAGCGAAACCCATGAATCTAAGCCTCGTTGAGGAAGGCGAAGAGGCTCTTCTAGCTGTGGAAGAGCATAAAAGAACATCCGTAGATGTTACATGTGCTGAAGAACGAAACATTTACGTCCGGCCTGCCCCCCTAAGAAATACGCGTAAAGCTTGAAAGATCACCAATTCCGACCTATACCAGAAATTTGATGCGGTGCGGGGAAAACGTCGATACCCAATAGGTGCCAGGCGCCCTACTGGGGAAGACCTAGTTTGAACCTTTAGGGTGTGAGAGTAAACAGAACCTAGCCCAAATTAGCTCGGTGCTTAATGGCACGGGGCGAGACAAGACTGGCTTGCTAGTCAAGCGACTATAGAGGGCTTTGACAAGCCGTGGTCAATTTTAGTTGACTCAGGAGCGTCTTGCAATTATGCTCGACGCTATTGCCTTGATGGAAGTCAACAATACATTGAGGCGCTTAAAGCGCATGAGCGTGATGCAATCACTGTTCGCTTAGCGACTGGGACTCGTGTCGCTGTTCCCATAGTTCCATTAAACTTAGAAATAAAGTTTTTGGACTTTGACAGTATGGAACGCTGTCTCGTCCTTGATTTGGATTCGTGATATGATCTCATCCTTGATATGGCCTGACTTGAACGCCATGAACCATGTATCGATTGAAGGTCCAAGACCTTAGGCGCACGCGCAATGTCTAGCAAAGTTTTGGAGAGTCATAAACCCTTCTTTGCTAGGCAACAAAATCACTTTTGGCGCGCATCTTTGATTGAGTCTGTCAGTACTTTAGACATTGGAATTTGTGAGTTGATAAACTTCAATGTTAAACACATTAATTCTGAGCCCGACTCAGTCGAAAGAAGTGGAACGCCACGTACTCCGTCAAGTGACACTCGTCGTAATAACGATTCACTAAATGCTGAAAGCATTGTTGGCCTAAGGCCGAATCATCAAGGGTGCAATATCCCAGAGATACGTGGAGTGGCACGTCTAAGTCCACCGAGTATGGTCGGCCGAGGTGGCTTCATACTGAGTGTCAATAGTGACACTATTGGCGGTTCGCCAGGGAATATTGGGTCAAACCCTTCTAATGCACGTGAAGCGACACCTAAAAATGGTCGCTGGATAAGTAAGTTGATTTACCTAACTCCTTGTCGGATGTCAAAGTAGACACCATGTCTTGTATAGAACCAATACAGGCTGGAAATTCCGGGAACGTGAATGTGCTGGCCTCTAAGAGGCGTATTGTCTCCACTCCAAGACAGGAGGGACACGAAAAGTTTATGTTTAACCTTCTCAAAGTGATACGAGTGAGCAATTACACGCGCTTGTAAATGTTTTTACCGGTAACATTGAGGGGGAAGTTAGCCTTGCGGCAATCCTTCGATACATGCTCTTTTAAAGCTAGACGAAATGTCTATTGATGAGTGCGGTCGAGCTCTAAAAGCTGGCGACTTATCTGAGATGGTGGTGATTCGACCAACAATTGAGTTGAATTCATTATCACTTGTAGATGAAGCTGTTCTGGATGACACAAAGCTGCACTTACTGCGCGGAGTGGATCATCGATCCATCAAGATCCCACGGATCCAGTTTATTTCTTGATTAAAAAATTCCAAGATGTGCTATGCAATAATCCACCATCTGTTTTACCTCCGGATAGAGGTGTTTGTCATGAAATTGACTTGGTTCCGGTAACCAAATACTGTATCACAAGACAATGGCCTTTACCAAGGGAACAGTGTGACGTCATTGACGATTTCTTCAGTGCTAAGCACGAGGCCGGAATGGTACGAGAGAACAAATCTCCTCATTCGACACCGACATTTTGTGTCGAAAAGCCAAATGGGGTAAATAGCGAATTGTGCTTGCTTTTAATAATCTTAATGCTTCCACTATACCAGCACAAACCCCCATTCCTAGAAAGGATGATCTTCAGAATAATATGGTGAGATGTACAATGTACAGTACACTTAAATTAGTCGATGGTTACTATCAACTGCTCATGAGGGCTAGCGATATTCCGGTTACAGCGGTTAGCACCCCAATCGGGATGCTATGGGAGTAATTGGTTATGCCACAAGGGCTTTTTAACAACCCGACAACATTTAATCGTCTAGTGACGCATCTGTTCCTCCTCATCAAGGTTATAAACAGACTTATTTTGATGACATTTTTGTCCATAGTCGTGCGGAGGAGGGTCGGCCGGATGTGGAAAACTATTTGAGAGCAGTGCTCATTTGTATGCGCACAAATAAATTGTATGCCAGTGCATCTAAATGCATTTTTGGCGCAGAAAGATATTTCTTTCTTATGGTTTTTCATAGGGAAGCGAGGCCTAAGAGCGGATCTCGCTAGTAAAAGCTAGTAGATTGGCCGGTTCCTAAAAACCAAAAGGATTGCCTAAGTGATTGGGTCTCGCCAATTATTTACACAATAATAGATTATGATATACCCGATCTTGAGAGTTTTAAATAAGGATTGACAAGATCGACGATCCACCACACACACCAAGTACCACTTTTGTGTCCTCAAAAACGTCCTAATCCGGAAGTGATGATATATTTATCTCAATCTAGATCGAACGACCAGTATAACAGATAGATCTATCTTATCCAGTCACAATGCACAAAAACGTAGTGTAACCACCCATCCTACTGTTAAATTAGCTTATAGTAGCTGTGCACGAGCATAGGCAGCGCTGAAGATCCATCACTCAAATAAGTCAATCAAATCTGGACAAGATGCTCGCCTATAGGGCAGAATTCAAAGAAGAACAATACGCTTGTATTTAAGAGACATGGCGAAAATCTTTGATTAATGGGCAGTCGATTGTAGAAGATATCGCTGCCGTTGTATAAGCCCAGCTCAAGGCAGCTGGGAAAAAACGTTTCCCTCGTCCAAAAGGAATTGGCTCCAATAAGTCCCCAAGAACATGCAGAAATAGGTTTATAGGAAGAAACCGAGACGTTAAACGTGTTCGTAATACCGTTTAAGTGTCGGCGCTTACACACTTGATCTGATAACACCTACGAAGTTCGCTACTTTGGCGATAACGCATTTGCCAGCGCTGGAACCGAACTTTAATGCATCGCAGAAATTATCAACAGACACTCCGTCCAGCGTCAACAGAGCTTTAAGCGACGGTATAGCCTTAAGGCTAACGTACTATTGACGTTACCAGTCACTCCATAAAATATATATACAGTTTTTTGCTAATATCACTTTGTGACATCACAAATGGTTTGCGGCTTGAAGTATTTATTATGCGTCTCTTCCATCTCTTTGCAGGGGCCATACACCTCGTAGATATCAAACATCCGTATCTCCAAGGTAAGCAGGCTCTTCAACTTTACTTTGACTTATGCGAGAGACAATGTGCACTTTGACATCCAATAAAGAGTTACATAGCGCGAGCTCAGCACCCAGTGAATGTTTTTTCTTTTTTTTGTGTCACTCCACATGCATTCAATGAGCAAGCTCAGAATTCCTTAGCATTTCGCCAGCAATATCGTTATCGACATTCAATGTGGTCCCATCACGACAATCTCGCTCGGTGGACTTTTACGTGCCATTCCACGTTCATTGAAGGGCTACACCTTTAGTGACTCGGTCAAGGTCCATGATGCTTTCACATTCAGTGATTCGGCATTACAACGAGCTTCACTTGACGAATTACGTGCCGTTTCCTGAACAGTCAACGAGCCACGCTCGATGCTTATGTCATCGACATTGGAGTTAATTGACTTAGACATATAATATTGAATAAACTGACGGAATCTGTCAGTGGATCGCGCCAATAGCTTTTTGGTTGCCTTGAAACGCTAAAGCTTCATTCGGAACATTGCGCGTTGCGACTTAGGCCTTAGACCTCCAACCAATTTATGGCTGAAGGCATTCATGATAGATGATACATACCAATGGTGATATCATATTACGAATCGATTCAAGGCAAAGTAGCTTTAAATGCTGAAGCTCAAAACTTCACGACTGACTTCAACAAAACATTAAGGACAGCGACACGAGCCCCATTTCGCTAAGTGAACAGTAATTGAATCAACTATATGCACCTTAAGCGAACAGTAATTGAATCAACTATATGCACCTTAAGCGACTCAGCATACCGCTGACTTCCTGTTAAGTAATTAACATCGAGCATAACAGCGAGAGGCTACGGAGTCAATTATAATCGACCATGGCTAATCCAAGCCCTTCATAGTCGCCCCTGCGATTAAATTAATATGATTTGTATCCAGGGACGGTACTATCACTTATAGAGCTCGTTAGGGCTAAGTACTGTTTTTTTCTCACTTGCTAGAGGTTCCACGGAGCCACGAGTTTCTTCAGTTAATAGCCCAGCGCCTACTTGGAGTCAGTGTTTTTCCGCAACGAACGAGATTTATTTTGTGGGTGGGGATATTTATCATTTAAGCCTTGCCCAGTTTGGGCCTTGCACAGTTTGCAGAAGGGACAAGATGGACGCAAGTGCTTCGTGCTTCCGCACATGAGATTTTAACGGATCTTTCTTTGCTTTACAACAGCGTCAAGCTTTGCTTCTCTTTTTTAGCGAGGCTGAGTTCTATTGATTCTTGTCTGTCAAGCGCGTAATATGTGATTAGAGAGGTAGCATGATATTCATGTGTAGCGTAGCGGGCTGTTTCAAGTTGCAGTCCGCGTTTAGCGCAATTTCCACAGCAGCTTGAAAATAGCAGATGGACTCGAAAGATGTTTATTTGTTCACGCACGTTCAAAAACCTTCCTTGAAAAAATTGCCGGAACCGCCTCTTGTATTAGGTCGAACTGCGTAGCAGCGGTTTAGTTCGGATTTTTTGTACATAGTCGCCACGTATTTTCCATTTTGGCGGGCTATTTAGAAGCGTAAAAACGCGGTAGGCCTTGATCGGTTAGGTGCTGTTTTAGCGTGTCCCACGTGGGGAAAAGCGTCGTCAAGAGACGTGCTTTACGAGTGAATTCATTCTCTAGCTCTACCTCCGAGTTAGAAATGGTCAATTTTGCTCGCTGTTGGTTTTACTTAATTCAAAGGGACTTATATAACATCAGTCGGATAGTCGTACAAGCTCGTAGAGCTTATCTCGTCATGGTCGAGAGATTTATTGATTCGTAGAATCAGTGCTCAAGAGTAAGTGCCTCTAAAAGGCGTCTGACTCTTACTCATCACAGCGCAAGCCTCATAAATTCACGGAATGCTTTAAATTATGATGGAACGAAAATATGTTCAGTTTTTAAATGATAGTTACATACCTTATTTAAAGTGCGCCAGCATAGACGCTAAATTCGCATTAACAGAAGATTTCTATCTGATGGCCAAAACGTATCGGCCCAACTTAACTAATAAGGTCTCACCGATCAAATGTTGAAATGATGTTATTCTTAGCGTGTACCACACTAAATTTTAAAATAACAATAATGTGCATTTCCGTTACACTTCTGGATATTTCACAAAAGAAAATTACCGAAAGGTTGAACACAGCATATATCTGACCAAATGTTTTACATTTGGTATAAAATACGAGTGATTAGTTCATACAACAATCAAGACGCAGTATAAATTATTATAGCAATAGGTCAACGTTCGTATAGGGTGACAACACGTAACGTTCATCAAAACAATTGCATGCACGAGTGCGCAAACGAGGCTACAACACTTCACAAGCCTGTAAGCTAAAATAAGCAGATCTTCAGGTGACAACACTTACTTTTCAAAATATTCTGCAATTGTTGAGAACCTGAATCCGGGTGTATTGTATTTACTCGGCAATAAATGGCCTTTAGTGGCTTCGAAGGGGCCTAAAATAAATATTCATATTATTACTTCAGCTTCAAAAACAAGGAAGCTCAAGCGGGCGAATTTTAAGTATCTTAATAAAAAACATTTATAATGCCAAAAATGTGCTGCACTTGTTCCATTATGTTTGGTGATGCCATACTATTTAACGGGGTGCTCGGACCATAATAAACATTAAAAGGAATGATAAAGAAGAGTAATGAATACTGTCTTCAGTGTACTATAAAAGGAAATTTAAATACTAAAACACTATTATCTTGTAAATAATATCGGTAAATTACCACATATGGTAATATTATGGTAGTAATGTGACAGTTCTGTTCATTAGCTGAATTGAAATCTTCAAATCAACCCAGCAAATTGCTGCTAGAGGCGCGGATAGGGGGTGAGCA
The DNA here is from genome assembly GCF_004359215.1 of Bremia lactucae. Taxonomy (NCBI): domain Eukaryota; phylum Oomycota; class Peronosporomycetes; order Peronosporales; family Peronosporaceae; genus Bremia; species Bremia lactucae. The sequence continues at coordinate 94,580 of NC_090612.1, forward strand.
ATGATTCACTATACACTTTTTCTTACATATTTATAGAGTCAGGACAATGAGAACGTTTTAATATATTAAATACATTTTTCGTTTTCCTCAAATTAATATTCGGAGGCTCCTTTCCTTCATTGCCATCAGTGCAGGGTAGCTAGTGCTAAAGCAGTATGAGCGAAAGGTGCCCGAAATAGCTGGTTGCACTTCGTGGTCCGTCCGACACCACCATGTTTGATGAAAAGGACGGGAGCTTTTACGCCACGCGTGGAGACTTTCATTCTAGACTTGAGAGGCTCATTTATTTAAGAGTTCTCGTACCAAAAGCGGTCAAACGTATGAATTCGACCATAGGCGGGCCAGCCACCAGCGACAATATTGTTTGCCCTACAAAATGCGTGAAAAAGGGATTTTATCAGCAGCGATGCTCTCGGCAGACAGAGCTGTTGAGAGAGCAAGGTGCTCAACAGCTGAAATTGTTGAGACACAGCATATACATGCTGCTAGCGGGCGGTTCGGTTGCACGTCTTCGCACGGATGGAATTCATACCATGGCTCATCCTCCCACTTATCGGAGGGAAGCGTCGCTCTACGCATGTTGACGCTCAACGCCGAGTTCAACAACATTAACGGCATAAGGGCAATCTTGCCGAATGGGTACCTCCTACTCCCAAGCGTTTTCCAATGAGGGAGGGCCCACCCACTTCACCAAATACTGGTATTAACCATCGTGACGACGTGACTTTTATGAGTTTNAAAAGCTCGACAAGATTATGTCTTCAACACCTTGTATGGAAGAACATCTTCTTTGGATCGTAGGCCAATGTTTGCAAGCTGGTCCATCGAGCTTGAGGCTAAAATGAGTGTGGAGCTGGTAGTGCACATAGCTCACAATGAAAGGCATTTACCCCTCAGGTCAGGACGCAACGTTAGTAACTGACCCATCCGCATGGTCAAGCGCATATAAACCTCGGTGTTCTTCATGGGGACTATACCAACTATCTTGTTTTCCGATGAAACGGAACAAGAAGATGATAGTGTATTTATCCGATGAATTCATTAAATCTGACGCTCGATGAAAATATATGGGCTCTACTAGCCAGATCCGATGCGGCGGACATTTTATGTAGAACAAAAATTCGCTATGATACGCAAAGTTAAAAATTAAGGCCAATTAAATCAGTGTATCGTACACAGTTTGAGGTTCTTGCTTGTCAGCAAACTAGCGGTTCGGTTGCACGTCTTCCCACAGATGGAATTCATACCATGGCTCATCCCCACAGTTATCGGAGGTAAGCGTCGCTCGACGCATGTTGTCGCTTAACGCCGAGTTCTACAACATTAACGGCATAAGGGCAATCTTGCCGAATGGGTACCTCCTACTCCCAAGCGTTTTCCAATGAGGGAGGGCCCACCCACTTCACCAAATACTGGTATTAACCATCGTGACGACGTGACTTTTATGAGTTTTATTTTATATGGAACGGAAGGTTCCTTTGCTCATTTACCCTGAATGAGTCCTTCGCAGACATCAACGGCGAAAGTGCAATGTACGAAGGGGTTCCTCGTACTTTTAAGCGATTTTGAATATTAGTGACATATACCCGCGCCACTTCACTAGAGTGGCATTGGTCTTTGCGACGACGTCGCTTTTAAACTCTCCACTTGAAAATGTAGGTTTCCTCTCACATCAAGCATTGCAGGAGGGGGTCGAAACAACAGAAACAGCTCTTGTTACTTTAAGGCACGAGGTGTAATTTCTTCGTGAGACTCTAGCTCTATTTCAGAGTATCCTTTACGGTGTCCAAACCTGTCTTGTTACGTTGAAGCGTCAACAAACTCGCTGAGAGGGTTAGCTGGACATCCTGATGAGGATGCTGCCCCCGCGGCATAACCGCCTTTCTCGGCGCGAGCCCCTCCCATATCACATTAGAAGGATCATGTTATGGCTTGAGCATATACAACGCTAAACACTAGGTGTGGTCGCAGCTTGCGCGGGAGGTTCGCCGCATAAGCTCGGCCCTTCTTGCCACGACCATTAATGGTTAAAAAAAGCGTGAATGCGATTTGGACTTATAGACCGCAGACAATACAGTTGTAGGAGACTCTTAGCATTCAGTAATGCTCGATCACCGACTAAAAGAACTTATGCAGCTTCTGCTTTAAGCAGTAACTCGTTGTTTTTTTTGTATTAGCTATCAGCAGTTGCATACCGCGCTAACCATATGACATTCAATCGCATCGAGAGAAACTCGCTAACCTTCTTTTGGAGAAGTTGCAAAGCTGAGGTCACCAAGCCTACCAGACACGACTGCTTCACCAAGCATTGAATGACGTACTGATATTGCTAAAAGAACGCGGGTGAAGGGAAGTGAGGCCGAAATATAGATAGGAGACTAGCCTGTAAAGGCATGTACAGCGTTGATTAACGCAAACTCAACAACCGGGTGTATTGTGCTCCAACACATCGGCGTTTCAGCATTCACGCTGCGCAGAACGTCTTGAATGACGTGTCTTGGCCCCAAACGGCCCGCTGTGGACATGTCCAATCTAGTGTGTAGCATCCGAAAGATGAACTTCCAAAACCTACCCGTGTCATGGGGTCTCTATCAGAGGCAGTTGCCACTGGCGAACGTGTTGACGATACACGCGATCCATGTTTAGCATAACAATACCTTTATCATCAGGGAATCCGGCACATCCACTAAAGGACTTATTTTATTTCAAACAATCAACAAAGGTTGCTATGCCCGTGTTCCCTTCCGAATCCTTGAATTGGCTTCGGAAAATTTCGGGTGGACTCATAAAACCCCAAGGGTACGAATAAATTGGCAAGTGGCGCCGTCGCGTACGCCGGAGGATTAACATGATGGCATGTCTTGCATATACACACATAAGTACTGACTGATTTATAAATTTTGGGCCACCAATAATCTGGCTTACCGAGCCGAAGGATTCAATTAATTCGGCAAGAGGCTGTGAAAAATATTCTTAAAACATTATGGTGGGATGTACGATGTACAGCGCGCTCGCTTCAGTCGATGGGTAGTTTAAAGTGCTCTTGAGAGCTAGCAATATTCCGCTTGCATCGGATAGCATCAAGCGGTATATTTTGGGAGTGCTGGCGATGCCCCAGCAACAACTAATCGTCTGATGACGTAACTGCCGCAACTATTTCGCCCTCATAAACGTTATTGCACATAAATATTTTGATGACATTTTTGCTCAAAGTCGCACGGAGTAGGGTCGGTGAAAGTGGTTAATCACATTCATGAGGTATGTTCGATGCATGCGCACGAATCATTTGTACATCAACGCATAGAAATGTAATTTTAGTGTGGAAGATATTGCCGTCTTCGGGCGCTTCATCAGAAAGTGAGGGATTAGAGCGTATCTAGCTAAAATAAAAGCTATAGTAGATTGGCCAGTTCCTAAGAATCAAAAGGACTTACGTAAGTGGCTTGGCCTTGCAAATACTACCACAATATATGGCTAGGCTTTTTTACAATTTTCTTTCGAAGAAAGTAGACTAATGCTGGACTAGCACCGAGAAGGAAATTTTAAAGCGGTAAAGGGATGTCTACTGTATGCCCCATTTTAGGCCTTATTCGATCCTGGTTGGTCTTTCAGTGTCGCTTGTGGAATTAACTTTACCATAAGCAGCGCTGTTTTATAATTATTCCTTGGAGATATTTGCGCTCAAGTCTCGGCAGCTTAATCTGTAGGCAAGAATTACCCCGTTTACGACAAAGAACTGCATTAAAGTATACTCTCGCAAAATTCAGTGTGCATCTGCTTGGCTCTAAACCTTGTGTGATCTATACAGATTATACGTCCTTATGCTCTGCAACTCACTCACCTCAACTCTCGCAGTAAGTGGCCTGGTGGCTTCATTATTTGTAAATATAATTTCGAGGAGAAGTTTAAGCCGGAAAAAAATAAATGCTTTGGCTGATGCGTTGTCGCGAAAAGCTTTTTTTAAACTTTATCATGTTAAGACTGTGTCATCGTTAGTCATTGACTCGATTCTTGTGGCTTAAGCCAAAGATGAGCAGTGTGTAGCGTTACAAACCACTCCTTGGAAACAATTAATAGCGTTACAAACCACTCCTTGGAAACAATTAATAAAGGCTCGGACATTATGTTGTCGGCTTATTTGAGTCCGTTGTTACATCGATACTCTTTTGATAATTGTCTTTTGTGCTATTGCACGGATGCAGCAGATCCTCCGCGCATCGTAGCATTTTATGATAAGAAACTGAAGTATTATTTTTTCTATTCTCTAAGAAGTCACTTACCAAGCAATTTTTGGTAAATCTTACCTCCGCAAATAATATATTTTCGCCTTTTTTGCACTTTCTTATGTGTATAGTTAACGTGATAGTGTTATATGTTATTTGCATATGTTGCCTTGATGTAGCATTAAAGCAATTTATATGCAACCCGTCAATTCCTGCACCTAAACAATTGCCGTGCTCAATTTTTGAATCGAATGCACGCCAATTATAGCTTAGTTATCGAAGAAAGAACTCACTTATAAGTTATAAATTTCAATCACCTCACCACATAAGCGTCACGATTGAGTTTAGTTTACTAACCAATTTCAGCAAACAATCTTACGTCGATGGCTGATGCTATATTATTTGCGAGATTTTGCGACAGTCAAGAATGCAATTCTCAAAATTTAACCTTTGTACAAATTATCCTATTGCGAGGACAGTGTCACTGGCATTTTATGCGAGATGATATCGCTCTCATTATCCACGAGAGAGAAATGCTAATTTAAGCTCTAAAATTTTTTGTGCTCTCTCTTTTCAGGATGAATTGTCGACCTCTAAGTCAGCCAATGCCATTCATTATTTTCAATGAGAATATTCAAAACTCTGCCGCTCCTCAAGACTTCACTGATATAAATCATGTCAGCTTTACTGAACTTGATAAGGTTCCTCTCGCACCACAGATAAAATATACCATAAGTAATTTATCATTGTCTAGTAGATCTAAGAGCAATTGTTTAAGCACTCACTTAGCTCTGAACTAATCTAATAATGTATTTTATGATTGGTAACTCATCGTTACTTAATTGACTGCAAGCTCTTAGGAGGTTAAATTTCTCTTCATACTGCGCATTTTGAACTTCTTCTTTCTACTGTGCATTACGTGTATTTGCGACTTTTTCGACTTTCTTAGCAAACAGCTACACTTTTTGTGAGGATTGAGCTTCTTTCTCACTCTTAAAAGATTCATTAACGACACCACTAGGGGCAATTTAAAGTTGAAAAATCAGGGTTTGAGAATCACAATGAAGATATCACTGCACGTGTAGGCGGGCACGTCGTAATACGGCCACGCTCTACTTAGACACACAGCTCAGCACAGCGAGGAAGCGGTTAGACCGTCTTCTCTTGCGTGCAGTGAGGTAGTTGCGGTAGGCGCCTTACCGACCTCACCCAACGCACTAAGTAATCTAGTAAAGTGTCGTCACGGAAGCGGCAATCCGGCTCCTCGTGCACACTTACTAAGTAGAAAGTTGTTTTCAGACTGATTTATATTCTATCGCATTAAATATAAATACCTATTTTGCCAATAAAAATGTCATCGCTACAGATAACACTTAATATGTATTTCGAGCGTATCTTTCTTGATACCACGCATGACGGATGACGCTAGGCGTGAATGCACCTATGTGCATCACATACACAAGGGTTGGTCACAAATGTGAGCCACACCCGAGTGGTGAGTCTAATTACTTTATTAAGTAATTGACCATCCCCTTAAGTACAACAAGTGTACTTACGGGGACTGTGTAAAATTAGAGCAACTTTAGCCCGTTACACCATCCCCCCCATTAAAGAAAGAATTTACATTTTAAATTCGTTAAAGAGGAACGAGGAACTGCGAGCAGCTCTAAGCACCGCTAGTTCTCTCAATCGCTCTAGCGACCTGTGTTTACAGACACGGCGCCAAAGATGCCACCAAAAAGGGGCCACGTTGGTGGGTCGCCTGCGAAGACGCCCGCTCAACCTTGCACTAAGTGCACGCGCCACGTTAACATGCCAGCAGCGTCTAATGCCTTAATCGAAACGCCGACAGCTACTGCTGCTGTCGCGTTAACAGGGCTTAAGGATTCATCCCCCTTTAACAGTGAGGATCTTGATTCGTCGCTCATTGTCAACTACAATGAGTCGACACCGTTGCCGTCACCTCATCGTAGTGATGCCGACAACGAGCTCACTGGGAAGGGTGATGGCGCATTATTGCCCATCCAAACTTCTCTCATGGCTAACAACATAGACAGCAACATTTACGAATGCTGTCTCGTCGTCTGGGCTGAATAGCGCAGCGACCACTAATGAGAGCGCTGCCCATAAAAGCGCAGCCGTTTCTTCGTTGCGTAAAATCACAACGCCTTATGTTCAGACCATTATTTATAATGGTTCTGATATAGAGAATTCGCAGCGCTAAGCTCCGCCGACGACATGTGAACGGGCTCAGTCGGTGTCACAAGCCAGTCGTTTCGAACGTGGCTATGTGTCGGGTGACATATCACCGATGCCCCTCAATCTAAATAGCGTTGTTAAAATGGGCTAAGAGCGTTGCTCCTTGAGTGCGCCCTTCTAGACGCACATACTTATTATGGCGTCTTTCAATCATGGGAGGGTCAGGGAATATCGCTTAGGCGTATTTTCCCGATCCCGGTCGTGTTGCGTTCAAATGAAACGCCCGGCCAATACGAGGCGAAATTCACGCGCCGCATTCATTTGCATTCCGATGCGAAGAAACAGCGGTCGCAGCGAATTAATTTCGCCCGCTTTCGTATGAAAGAAATCATGGGCGGTACTGTATTCCCTGTTTCTTCTCAATACGCTACTTCTGCTGGTCCATCGGAGACTAGCGAAGAGGCATCAAGCTGGTGCTCCTTTTCATAGGCAGTCACTAAGCCGGGCACGTCAATACGTAGGGTATCGATCGGTTTCCAAGAGTCAAAACTCCTTGGGAAACGTCTTAATTAGACGAGAATCTGATACCTTTGCCTCACGGAGCGGTGGGCAAGCAGCTTTCAACAAGGAAGAGTCGGTTCCTACCCGCATCCATCAGTGCAGGCGGCGCCCGATAGGAGTGGCGATCTCGCCCACCTAATCGCGGCTGCCTTACCTTCGTTCGTTCAGTCACCGGCGCAAGCGCTGCCGAACGACGTATTGTGGATTTCGAGGGTCAAGCCTTGCGACTGACCTCGGATCTTCAGGATGTCCGTGCGTGGGATCGTCAGGGTTATGAACGCCTGAAGACTCGCTTGGACCTTTTTTTACAGGATAATGCTTAACGATCCGCGTTACTCGCGTGATGTCCCTCGTTCGTGGTGGAAGGATTCGGTCGGCTGATATTTTTCTTGCCTTCTCCGTCTCCCTCACCCGAATGACGCTCGACTCGCAGTCGGCGTCACCATCGGTCTCCTAAGACGGATGGGGGTATGTGACCTCATTTAGTTCTACACACCGTTTCAGATGACCCTCGTTAGAAAACGGGGGGGGGGGGTCTATATTTACGGGGTTAGGGTAAGCCTATAATTTAGGTCTTCAACCCCTTCTACTACCGTAAAAGGCCTAATGAAACGCGGCAACAACATCTTAGTACCATCAGCACAGAAATTGCATTCTTAGGTAGGGTAGCAGTACTTAATGTTACATTTCCCCCCACTTAAAAGCGTTCATTATTTCTGCGACCATATCGGTCCGCATATTCGTTTTGCTTGTCCTGTGCACTTGCTATTGCGTCACTAACTTTCGGGTGATGGCTAATCGCTCATCCACAAGGCGTTGAGCCTCGCTCACGCTTTGAGCATCAAATTCGCCTATGATACCGCCGAGAGGTCGGTCATAGGACGTAGGATTATTGACCACTGCTAAATTTGCAGGGTCATTAGGGCCAGTTTCAGTCTTTGAGATGATACCTTCATGGGTCATCATCATGTTGACGAAACTATGTCCCCCTTTCGCACCGAGCATTGTGAGAAGACCCTCCCCCCACTAAGACTCGGGCGCACAAACGAGACTGGTGTCCGGGGATGGCGCAGTCGTTTTATGTAAAGCGGTGTCTCACCCGTACTGGCGCGGACACTGTTATTTATAGCGAACTCCACGAAGGGCAATTGCTTGCTACACTCTATCTCTTTGAGACGCTCGTCCGCACTAAGCGGAGTGAATCTATATTCACTATGAGCTTTAGCTTTCGCTAGCTCTGCAGCTCGAAAAGCTCTTTTCTGGCCTGTTATGACATCAGCTATCACCTTGTGATCCCTTGAGAATCTATGTGCCTCATGACACAGATCTCAAGTTGATGATCCTTCACGAGCTCCATGATGCGCCATCTAGTGGGCATCTGGGCCGTGAAAAGACATTCTTACGAGTGTCAGAGGAATTTTGGTGGCCACACCTATATAGATGGGTGGCCAACTATATTCGCTCTTGCGAACAGTGTCAGCGCATTAAGCCTGCACCATCCAGCAGTACGCCACTGAAGCCGCTACCGATCCCAACCAACTGTTGGAAATCAGTAAGCCTGGACTTCATGTTTGGCATGCCGCCCGATCATAAGGGTCGGACGAGGCTAGTCGTCTTTGTAGACAGACTGAGCAAAATGGTGCATTTAGCACCATGTAATACATCGATCACTGGCAAGGGGGTAGCTCTCTTGTTCCTGGATCATATATACTGACTACACGGGATGCGCGAGTCCATAGTATCGGACCGGGATCCACGTTTTACGTCTGGTTTTTGGCGACATGTGTTTGAGCTGCTTGGTAGCAAGCTCCACATGTCGACCGCAGATCATCCCCAGACCGATGGCCAAACAGAACGTGCCAATCGGGTCGTGGCGGATGTCTTACGCACTATAGCAACTCCCCATGAGATGGTGCATCATGGAGCTCGTATAGGATCATCAGCTTGGGATCTGTATCATGAGACTCATAGATTCTCAAGGGATCACAAGGTGACAGCTGATGCCATAACAGGCCATCGGTGTAGCTAAAGCGATTGAGCTTAGCTTTCAGGTGC
>NC_090612.1:103717-111932 GCF_004359215.1 Bremia lactucae
TAACAACCTTTAAGTGTTAATTTCATGTAACGATACACTCCGTTACATGCCAGCTTTGCGGCCTCACACGGGTTTCTTTACCATGCGAAATTAAAAGTTGAAATTTGATTAAAACCAACATGGGCTAAATTATAGAGAAAGACACAATAGTACTCTCTGTCACTAAACATCAGTCTCTTAGTGACTTTGGTGAAAGGGGTACTGATGTAATGGGGTGTCCTGTTACATAATTGTTCCCTATATGAGAAAAAAATAAAGAAGTACACAATCATTACTCCTAACAATTTTAACTTAGAATACCAACATTACCAACTTTGGTAATATTGAGGCAACAATATATTAGCTCTGTTGATTGATTGATTTCAGTTTAAATCAACCCTGCCAATCGTTACAAGACACGATTAGGCGGCGCGCAAGAAGGCGCTAAACATAAATATTTTATAATATATTAAAAACCAATAGATGAAGATCGTTACGGAAGTACTTGAAATATATACAATTTTACTTTTTTCTATATATTAGAGCCTTAGTATCGAGCTCTAGTAGCTAAGACTTCTTAGCTAGTTGTAACTTCCTCTGCACGCAATGTACGTGAAGTAATCGAGGCACCTCACCTTCACTGTTATCAGTGTAGGTTGACTAGTAGTGTTGTCAGTACTAGCGAAAAGGTGCTCCGTTACAGAAGGTGAAGTGCTTCCGAGTACTTCACGTACGCGACGTGTATAGGAAGGTTTTAAGTTGCTAAGCTTGGCTTAGCAATTGAAAATGATACTTAAAAGGCTTATTATATGGGAAAAGTAAAGCTGTATTAATATAATCAAGTTTCTACGTATTGCAATTTTTTAACTTAATATATTTTTTCAACTAAGCATTTCGGCTCATTGCTCACCGCCCGTATGCGCGTCTAGCTTCGATTGGCAGGGCTTAAATCAAACAATTAACTGAAATGTCGTAATGCCACTACATACGGAAATATTGAAAAAAATTAGGTTGGTTATTTAGAAATTAATATTTTACTCTTCTTCATTTGCTTCTTATAACGATAATATTTGTGTAGTGGGACTCACCGTTAGATCACCTCCCTTAAACAACACTCACTAAAGTGACTCTTTAAGAGAGAGAGAGAATTTTCTTGTGTCAATCTCGGTATAGGAGCATGTCCTGATTCCAAATTTTGCGCATGAAAACTAAACTCGTGCGCGTCACCTCTTTAGAGACAAACCAACCAGCTACACGACTAAGTGTTGTTGTTAATAAAGCTAACTTAATGGTAGACGCCCAGGCGTCTACTGCGGGAACCAAATCGCCCCCAACTCCGACAAGAAGCGCCTTTTATAAGTCGATGAAATGTCCGTTTTAAAAACATCTGAAAAGTCCTTCGGTTCACCGGGACTCGAGTTTGATCAACTCGTCCGAATCTTCTAATGTGAAGTCATCCTCTGATGTCACCAATAATGGTTACGATGCTGGTGATGCTAACATGCATCATAAGGAACGAAGTGATCGTAACGATCAATTCGAAAGGAATGTTAGCTAACATTAGTCAAAGGGAGAGGGAGCAGAATATGAAACGGGCTAAAGTTGCCCAAATGTCACACAGTCCCCATAAAATACACTTCGTGTGCTTAAGGGAATGGTCAGTTACTTAAATAAAGTAATTAGACCCACCACTCCGGGCAAAATTTTCGGTTGAGCAATTGGCGAACGATTTGGCGCTCTAAGCTCTTCGCAATAAGCTGGCGGGAGCTCGTCTGGAAACGCAACCTTGAAGGATGAACTGAGACGTCTTGCTGAGGCCAAAAGTCTTATTTGTTTAGATTATCTGTATCTGGCGGATGCTTTGAGCTGTTACGGTTTGGTTTATTTCCAGAAGAAGCCTCGTACTGGTAGCACGGGTAGAGACGTCCGAAGTAAGCGTATGATTTATGCGCACCTACGGGGCAGCTTGATCTTGTGTGCACTACCTTTGGCGGTGCACCAACAAAACAGGCAAAAATTCTCGAACATAAATTATTACTGCCACGTTTGCCACTATATTCACATCTTGAGATTTGCATAAAAAATATGCTTACGAATAAGTGTAAGAATGTTTTGGACGTGGGTACAATGTACTTTAACGCCCGACTTTTCGTTCATGGCTCTGCTTTGAACAAAGACGTCATCAAATAGCTCAGTGCGAAATCATGTACCGATCCCAAGAGATTACTTGCACATCTGTTAAATATCGCAGGGGTATTACTAATCCCCTGTGGCATAACTAGCCACTCCCATACCATTCCGCTTGGGGTGCTTCTGCTGTTAACATAGTATCCTGTTGATACATAAGGATAAGATAGAATCCATCCATCTAACATTGACAAAAAGATGGTTCTCTTTGATGTACCAGCAATGATTACGTCTTTTCGTGGTATCGGCGTTTGAGCCGGTATACCGTTGCAGCGTTCAATTTAATGAACATATGCACAATCCGCCACCCTCCTGTTTCTTTACGCATCCAGAAGGTTGGAGAGCTATATGGGGATGTTGACTCCCTCACATATCCCGCAGCAAAGAAATCGGCAAAGAATTTGTCGATCGCTAATACTTGTTCACGAGGCAATGGCCACTGCTTCATGACATAGTATTTCGAACCTGGTATCAAGTCGACTTTGTGTCGATTATCTGCATAATTAGGCAACTCGAACGGTCAATTCAAAGAATATAACCTTGAGCTCGATAAATTCCATATATAAAGGAATCGGCTTCAAGGACTCCAAGGATTGAGACGTAAAACGCTCAATCCATTTTTCCCATCGAGGACACTTTCGTACATCGATGAGATTCTCAGAACACGTCGCTCACAGGAAAACTATTGCCGACCGAATATCGGTCACGTACTTGTCATATGTGCCAAGTACGCAGATCTGCTTGACTTTGCCACTACGCAGATCACGCAAGTCCGTTTCGGTTCTAGCGTTGGCAATTGAATTATCTCCGAAGTTAATTTCGGAGGCGCTATCACATCAAGTGTATGAGCGCCTACAATTGATCCGTTGTTTACTTAGACATTTAATGTCTCAGTTTCCTCTTTGGAGCCTATTTCGAAATGTACAGGTTTCCCGGGGACTTATTTCCGCAGAATTCTCGAGACTAAATCGCTCAAGTTCGTTTTGAAATGAACCTTCCCGACTACCTCTAGCTGTGGGTGCGCAACCACAGCGAGATCGTCTACGATCGACTCTCGCGGAAGCGTCCGCCCGCTAGTAGCATGTAAATTTTGCTATCTCAACAGTACTAATTGTTGAGCACCCTATTCTCTCAACGTCTTGCTAGTGAAACAAGGTTTCTTTTTTCTGGGCTTAATCGAGTTCATGTTGTATGAACTTAGCTATGACCGCATGTTGTTCGTCTGTGCTCAGAGTGAACAGTAAGACGCCAAAGGCTGGCCCGCCTACGACCGCACGCATGCGTTCGATCTCTATCCATTCAAGGTCACTCAAATAAGTCACGCGTTGCGTGATAGCCTTTTTGAGGGGCTTGAAAGCTTCCTCCTTTTTTATTCAACATATCCATGTTGGATGGAATGTGCGTTGGCCTTTGAACGGACTACGAAGTGCTACCCGGTGTAACGATGCAACCTTTGCTAGTTTTTTTATTATTAACAGTACACTAATTACAGTGAAGGTGGGGCGCCTCGACTACTTTACGTATACGACGTGCAGAGGAAGGTTCTAAGTAGCAAAGAAGTATTAACTACCAAAAGTAAAATTTTAAGGCTTTATAATAGAGAGAAAGTAAAACTGTAATATATATCAAGTTCCTACGTAACGATCTTCTATCTATCTTCTACATCCAACATGAACATGTTGGATAATATTTGCGTGGTCTTTGAGCTGACCACAAAGTTGTATCGGGAATGGAGCAACTTTCGCCAATGCTGCTTCAGTACCAGCTAACCTAGAACTGAAAATAGTGCACAAAAGGTGCAACCGAATACTCCACGTTCACGATGTTTAGAGGAAGGTATAACATTTGGTAAGCGTGACTTAGCAACTAAAGGTCAATACTAAGGAAGACTTAGTATAGGGAAAGCAAATCTATATTAATATAAATAAGTTTTTGAGTTCAAATGCCCTCAAGGTCCTGAATTTTTATATTTAAATGAAGCTATACAAAGTGACTCATTGCTCACCGCCCACGCGCGTCTAGCAGCGATTGGACAGGTTGAGTTAAAGACTTAAATTAACGAATGTACAGAAGTGTCACAGAACTGCCACATATTACCATGGTAATATTTCTTACAATATTATCGATAAAGATATTATTGTATCTATACTTTATCATTTCTCTAACAGGTAATGAAATTGTAACGAGCTACATCTTTATAGTATCAGTCCTACTTAAAGATTCGTCGAATCACATGCTTAAGAGAATGCGCCTTCAGAAGGCTTTCAACTGGTATTCAAAACAGCGCAAGCCTCAAAAGGAAGGCACCGACCACTTACCAATTTCACCACTTTGATAATACAATAAAACGCACGCGGGGTCCTCGGTCATCTTGATGTTGTTGTCGTAGCTCAGGTGCATTAGGCTCCTGTGGGAATGCATAAGCTTCCCTTTCTGAAGATCCTGACCGAATTTCGTCTAATGCTGCGCTAGTACTGACATCAGCACGTCTCCTCCCATTGACGCTCGTCAGCAGCTTTGCGCTTGCACAGCCAGAATGTTGTTGCATGTGTCCACGTCAAACACAGCAGGCGCATTGTTCAGTGCGGCAACCACACGATATTGGCCTCGGTACGATAATCCACCCTTTAGCCTCTAGTAATCCAGACGAGATGATATTCCTTTCCACGTTCTCCGCAAAATCCACATCCGTCAGTCGCGCCTTGGTTCTTTCCCCCCATCACTTTTGTCATTATCACTACACCCCCTCGACTCGTTATGCGCAGGCGTCGTCCATCTGCAGCTAAGCACTCGATGACGTAATAATTAGGCTCTTCCAGCATTGACACATTGTTCACCAGATGTCGGCTTGGCCCACAGGACCCCGTATTTTTCATTAACGGTTGAGCTGCCGATCGCCAGCGTGTAATCGACCTCAACCGTCACTTTTAGCTCAGTGCTGCTCTCTGGACACGCTGCTTCAGGTACCCTGGCTTTCCACACTTGTAACACTTCCGAACAAGCTGGCGATCCTTACGACCATCTGGTCGAAGCCTTTGTTCGTCTCGGTGCTCGTTGTGACCACATCCCTACCGATGTGCTTCCCGCGCAGCTCTGTCTCTGTTACTGTGCGAAGCGTGCAAGCTCTTCCGCCTATCGCAGATAGTCGATAAGCATGAGATTCGGACTTTCCAGTATTGACACCCTCATACTGGTATCTGCATAATGCACAATGTTGAGTTGAACCAGATTATCAGCGCCTCCACACGCTTCACTCACAGCCACCAAGTACAAGTAGATCAGTCCAACTTCGCTTCTGGCTCTTAGGTGCAGTAAATATCTTCATAGTCGGGGCTGGAGTGTTCTTTGTCGCGAACGTGTGGAGCAAACGCTGCATCGCGTGCTCGAGTGTCGGTTGCTCGTCTTATCATCCTTCGACCTGACGGTTGTATAACCGCTCCGCCATACCGGCCAATTGGTGTCCGAGGACGTCCACCTTGACGCGTTTATTTCAATACAAACTACTTGCTCGTACCGCGAACATGATCTGTCTCAAGAACCTCTTGCCCTACGACTTCCGAGTCCGTAGTATAACTCCTTACCATCAAACGGTCGGTTTCCTAGTTTTCTCTCCCTCGTGTTAGGGATTCGTCCAAGATATGGGCCAGGATCTCTCATCTGCTGCGGTGCCTGGCAATATGCCGGCTGCGGCACGTAGTGCTGTGGCAGACGCTGATGTGGCGCCTGACCCATCTCCACATTCGCCGCTGTCTCAGCGTATCCCTGCTGTTAAAACCCAAAGTAAGTTCCTGGCGATATTGCTGGCAAGGGAGCACGCGGTGGCGTCATATCGAAGGCACGGCGATGCGTCGCCTGTCCTTGACCAAGTGGAGATTAAAAACGCTTGTATCGTCCTTACTCCTCTCCGTCTCATCCTGTGACGCCTCGAGCCGCTCCATGCGCTCGGCAAATCCTGTCATCAGCTCGAGAAGCTACACCTCCTGCGTTGACCTGGCATTGTCATCAGCTTTGACATCTTCATCTTCGCCTTTAAGACTACTGGCTTTTCGCGACCAATTTGTGCTTTAGACTGCGCGCCATGTTCACCCGGGGCAGCGGCATTACCCGTTCGGCTCAGTACCTGTTTGTTCGTGTAAGCTCAAGAGGATGCCGTGAAAAATGTAGACTCCTGACAAGTTGCACTCTTTGTCAACCAACCAAACCAACATGCCCAAAACTCACCACCAATGTTCCTATCCTTCGATAGTGGTCGGCTGACTGGAACATTTCCTCCAATACCATCATGTCTATATCTCCCGCGCCATTTAAGTCTATTTTGTCATTACATGTGCCGTCCTCATCCACACCATCACCACACAATAGCATGCTTCCTCCCCCAGAGGGTAAGTATTCTAGCCAGGAGCAGCTTAAGGATGCGTACAGTCATTTGCAAGTTTTATAGGTTACGCTGCTTCGATAAAATAGTTCAAGGAAAAGGGGTGTGATTACAAGAATTTGTAAAAACGGTGTCGGCGGGCACGTCTTAATGCGGCCACGCTTTACTTACGCACACACCCTAGCACAGCGAGGAAGCGGTTAGACCGTCTTCTCTTACGTGCAGTGAGGTAGTTGTGGTGGGCGCGTTAGTGATCTCACCCTACGCACTAAGAACTTTCTTCATGTGTCGTCACGGGAGCTGTAATCCGGCTCCTCGTGCGCACTTACCAAGTAGGAAGTAGTTTTCAGACTGATTCATATTTAATCGAATTAAATATAAGTACCTATTTTTTACCAATTAAAATGTCATCTCTATCGATAACACTAATATGTATTGCGAGCGTTTCTTTCTAGATACGTCGAATAATGGATGACGCTAGGCGTCATCCCTTCTTATGTGAATGCACCCATGTGCATCAAATACACAAGGGTTGGTCACAAATGTGAACCACATACGAGTGCTGGGTCTAATTACTTCAATTTAGTTATTGACCATCCTCTTAAGTACACCAAGTGTACCTAACGGGGACTGTGTAACATTAGAGCAACTTTAGCCCGTTACACCATCCCCCCTTAAAGAACGAATTTACATTTTAAAATTCGTCAAAGATGAAGGAGGAACTGCGAGCTGCTGTACGCGCCGCTAGTTCACTCAATCACTCTAGTGACCTGTGTTTCCATACACGGATGCTTCCTAAAAGGGGCAATGTTGGTAGGTCGTCTGCGAAGACGCCAACTCAACCTCACACTAAGCACACGCGCCGCGTTAACTCGCCGGCCGCGTCCAATGCATTAGTCGAAACGCCAACAGCTACTGCTGCTGTCGCGTTAATGGGGCTAAAGGATCCGTTCCAGTTTAACAGTGGGGAGCTGATCCGTCTGCTGGACGGTGCAGGCTTAATGCGCTGACACTGTTCGCAAGAGCGAATATAGTTGGCCACCCATCTATGCTCATTGTCGACTAAAATGAGTCGACACGGTTGCCGACACCTCATACGAGTCATGCAGACAACGAACTCATGAGGAAGGATGATGGCGCATTATTGCCCATCCAAAATTCTCTCATGGCTCACAACATGGAGACAGCAACATTAACGATGCTGTCTCATCGTCTGCGGTGGATAGCGCAGCAACTATAAATGAGAGCGCTGCCCACAGAGCCGCTGGCGCTTCTCCGTTGGGTATGAGCACAACGTCTAATGCTCAGACCATGATCTATAATGGTTCCGACGAAGAGGATTTGGAGCCTAAAGCTCCGCCGACGACACGTGAACGTGCTCAGTCGGTGTCACAAGCCAGTCGTTTAGAACGTAGCTATGTGACGGGTGGCATATCTCTAATGCCCCCTCCATCTAAATGGCCTCGATCAAACGGGCCAAGAGCGTCGCTCCTAGAGCGCGCTCTTGTAGACGCACATAATTATTATTGCGTCTTTCAATCATGGAGGGCTCAGGGAAAATCGCTTGGGCGTATTTTCCCGATCCCGGTCGTGTTGCGTCAAATGAAACGCCCGACCAATACGAGGCGGAATTTCTGGGCCGCATTCAACCACATTCCGATGTGATTAAACAGC
>NC_090612.1:112462-145662 GCF_004359215.1 Bremia lactucae
ATGCTGTCTCATCGTCTGCGGTGGATAGCGCAGCAACTATAAATGAGAGCGCTGCCCACAGAGCCGCTGGCGCTTCTCCGTTGGGTATGAGCACAACGTCTAATGCTCAGACCATGATCTATAATGGTTCCGACGAAGAGGATTTGGAGCCTAAAGCTCCGCCGACGACACGTGAACGTGCTCAGTCGGTGTCACAAGCCAGTCGTTTAGAACGCGGCTATGTGACGGGTGGCATTCCAAAGATGCCCCCTCCATCTAAATGGCCTCGTTTAGACGGGCCAAGAGCGTCGCTCCTAGAGCGCGCTCTTGTAGACGCACATAATTATTATGGCGTCTTCAAATCATGGAGGGCTCAGGGAAAATCGCTTGGGCGTATTTTCCCGATCCCGGTCGTGTTGCGTTTAAATGAAACGCCCGACCAATACGAGGCGGAATTTCTGGGCCGCATTCAACCACATTCCGATGTGATTAAACAGCGGTCGCAGCGAATTAATCTCGCCCAATTGCGTGTGAAAGAAATCATGGGTGGTACTGTACCCCCTGTTTCTTCTCACTACGCTGCTTCTGCTAGTCCATTTGAGACTAGCAAAGTGGCCTCAGCTGGTGCTCCTTTTCATAGGCAGCAACCAAGCCGGGCACATCAATACGTAGGGTATCGATTGGTTCCCAAGAGTCAAAACTCTTCAGGTAACCTTTTCATTGGACGAGGATCTAATACCTTTGCCTCTCGGAGCGGTGGGCAAGCAACCTTTCAACAAGGAAGCGCCCGCATCCATCAGTGCAGGCGGCGTCCGATAGGAGTGGCGATCTCGCCCACCTACTCGCGGCTGCGTTACCTTCGTCCGTTCAGTCACAGGCATTAAATCTGATGAATGACTTCAACAAAACATCTTTTCGCAGGATTGGCGTTTACGTCGGTATGATTGCCGTGTTCAGCTTGTTGTAAGCATGAACCACGCGCCATTCACCTGTGGCTTTACGCACACAAAAGGTTGAGCTGCAGTGATGTGATTTAATCTAGCGAACATGACCCGTCTTTACTCGCTTGTCGAACAACTCATCGATTTAATTGTCTTGTTCTTTCGGCAACAGCCATTGCCTGGTCACACAATACTTGGTGCCAGGTTCGAAATCGATCTCGTACCCGATGCCCCTATCTGCTGGTAGGCGGGTTGGCACTTCTTCTGGGAACACATCGCGATGTTTCTCCAGAACCTCGAAGAACTAACTGTCTCTCAAGGCATCCCAGCTTTGAGCAGCGAGCCGTTTCTTTTCGTCCGTTTCAAGGACGCTCTCGTCCATTGTGGAGGACGAGCAACAGTCCTACAAATTCTCTTCTGAAACTTGTGTGACTATTTCGTGGATCTTTCCTTCCTTTAATTCGGCAAGAACCAGATCCAACTACATATCCGGGAGATTTTCTATCTCTGGCAGATTTAAGACATGTCGGAGCACCTCAACTGAAGATGCCTCCGCAATTTCGTCTTTGACGGCATCGAACACCTCGTTCGAAGGCCCGTCCTCTTTAATAGGATCTGATCCAAAGGTCACTCGTTTAGACGTGCCTTTGTTAGTCCTAATCTGTCTGTCGTTCTTCGAGTCACTACGAACTTTGACCTTTGACTGGAAAGCGGGTGCCGTTGCTCTCCTGGCTAACGCACCCCTTCCAACCACACCAGGCTCCAGGCACTGTGCCGGTTCATAAGATGTTTGAGTTCCTCTCAGTTCGCCGTCTACTGTCACAGACTCTCGGTTCTGTGCAGGACATTCGGACGCATGACTACTTGTCATCGTCCTTTTCACAACCCCAGACTCCACGAGCTGGGTAGGAATTGGTGACGTTTGACATCCGGTCAACGCGCCCCCAACTGTGTTCAACACGACATCAGTTGCATAAGCCTCTCACAGGAGCACATCCTTTCCGGTGTCCTGCGTAGAGTTCGCAACTGTGCGTGTACGCCAGTCAATCCATGGTTGGTGTTTTGCCAACCATGGCATGCCTAGCATGAGGTCATACGGACTCTCCATACATAGCACTGTGACTTTACTTGTAAAGAGAAGTCACAAAAGCTGAAAGCGAGTTCTACCTGAACTCCCTCAGACTTAACGAGCGCGCCGTTCTCTAAACGATCGGCCGCACTTCTCGCTTGCCATCCTGGCAAAGCGACTCAAACATCGCCGGTCTTTTTCTTCGAGCCGCGAGTTTTACAAAATTTTGTGATGCCCCCAAATCCACGAGAAGGGTCACCACCTGGTGATAGCTTCGTACTCGAACGCTATAGACCAGCAGGGTTGAGGTCTGAAATTTCGAGACCTCAGGGACTATGCTACCCATTTGTTCGACAACTCTGAGCTTAGAGGTAGCTTCAGAGTCCGCGTCAGTAGGGCATCCCGCCCCTACTGCGCTTTTGCATTTTCCGACCCCTCAGCGGTCGATGCAGAGCTCATGCGTCTCGCACGGTGGTTCTTGTCATTGCCCTTCGGTAAGGGAGTCTTCTTGCTGGGCAGCTTTGCCCCAGCAGGGACCCTGGCATAGCAGCGAGCCATCATATGGCCGCGCTTGCCGCATTTATTGGATTGGACTTCATGGTATTGGACTTCATGAATCTGGTATCTGACCTCTCGACCAACGGCTTATACCAAGCTGTCCCCGACGCACTGTTGTAGGATTGCTCGTCAACTAAAGCAATTTGGATTGCCTCTTCCAACATCGACGGAACCTTTCTGAAAAAGGCCTGTCGCAACGGGTTATGCCGTAGTCCGTTCATAACCGTGGGCACCTTAATGTGCTCCGGAATCTGACCTTCGGTAATGGACGCCGACAGCGAGCGCATCTCTCGCACAAATTCTTGCAGAGATGGCTTCGCCTGTCGCGCCTCAAAGAAGCGCGCCAGAAGCAACACTTCGTTGTTCGGCGGCTGGTACATGGCGCGAATCTTTTCCTTAAAGATCGCCCATGAAGGGAACTCCTTTCTGTCCGCCATAAGCGCCGAATAAGCCCACTCTGAGGCCTTACCGCGCAGATGCGACATGGCGTACGACACCATCCGGCTGTCGTCCTCGATGAGCTGGGCGACACCGCATTGCCCCACGGCTAAAAGCCAGTGGACAATCGTGTGCACCGCAGTTCCATCGAACTTGGGCGGGTCCATCCGAATGGGCCTCGGCTGATGCGGCCGGGCAGAGAGCATCTCAACAGTCCTGTTGAGAGCCTCGCTCCGAGCCTGCTCATGCCTCAGCTCATCCTGAGTCTGAGTGACGGACTCCGCCGCAGCATGGCTCTGTGCCTCGGACGCGGCCCTCCGCTGTCCGAACACAAATGCCTTTAACTGCTCCAACTGAGCAACATTTTGCTGAAGAGGACTGCCCAAGAGCCTGGCCAGGGCTTGGTCATCAAATCTTTGCCACCTTCTGATGATGATTGGAGAGGTGTAAAATATGATCCCAAACGAAATTAAGGCTCATCCTCACTGACACGCTCAAAGATACGAATTGTGGGAAGGACTACTAGTACTACCAAGTGTTAGCGAACACTTCTATAGCAGCCTCGCTCGTCTTAAGCACACACCTTCAAACACAGAGAGGAAGCGGTTTGACCGTCTTCTCTCTCACGTGCAATAAGGTTGTTAGTGGGCGTCTAAGCGACCTCACCCAACGAACTAGGTACCTTGGTACAAATGTCGTTACGGAAGAGGTTACGCGGCTTCACGTGCGCACTTAACCGATATAAAAATAAAATCTTGTAAATGTACTAAATCGACTCATTTGTATTTGATCAAATTAAATATAAAACTTCCTAACCAATCAGTGGATGCCATCTCTGTAAATGTGCACCGGATCGTGGATGACGCTAGCCGTCATCCCTTTCAATGTGAATGCACCTTTGTGCATCATATACACAAGGGTGGATCACTATGTGCAACACGCCCAAGCGGCAGATCTAAGTACTTCACATGAAGTAATTTGCACCACACCCAAGTGGCAGGTCTTAGTACTTCACATGAAGTAATTGACCATCCCGTTAAGTACACAAAGTGTACCTAATGGATGTGTGTAATGTAGGGCAACTTTAGCCCGGCACTGTACAAGCAGACCAGTTTCGGGCGGTCTGAGAAACTGCGTGACCTAAATCTTCTATGACACATTCCAAAGAGAGAAAACCAACGATGTGTTTTTTTCACGAGGGCAAATATATAAGCGTTTAGTTGAAGTGCCAGGGGGTCAGTCCCCAAAGTTAGGCGCAGAGATTAGCCGATCAAAGCGGAGTATAAAAAGGACGGGCATAAGGGCAATGGAGACGAGATCGGAGAAGAATAACGCGATACTTAACAGGGAGCAGAGGACGGCCACGGACGAGATGGTAGACGTATTAGAGTCGGAAGTACCATCCTCCAAACCCCCGCTCATGGAAGAGGGTAAAGACGGGGAAAAGAAGCCCACCGGTGAAAACAATGAACGACGAACGCTAGTCGGGTGGAGGTGGAGCCAGAACACGGAACGAGTACACCGGAGGCAGTAGATCTGACGTCTGAGCAACGACAAACGTCTGAGAGCCCCCCAATGGGAGGAGCAACAGGTCAACTGAGAGTGCAGAAACCTTTACGCGCAACAGCGGAACAGATGTTCACAGCAATGGTAAAAGACATGGTACAAGTGCCAGGCATCGGCCAGGTGGAAGCATGGCGCACAACGCTAAGAGAACTATTTGCAGGGGCCTATGAAGCGGTACCCATGCAACGGGAGGTCCTATCAGCCGAGAGATAACGATTCTCCAAACTCAATGGGGTGGAAGTAGCTAGTCTGTTAAGCCTCTTCAAGCAAGTGTTCGTCAAGAAAGCAAGAACCTTTTCAGAATGGGTAAAGCTTGCGACAACGATCACCAAGGAACTACTGATCACAAAATAATCTTTCAAGGAGATCGTTCGCAAGCTATCGAGTCAGTACAAATGAGCGCACACCCAGTCCTGAATCAGTGGACCAAGGTGGTAAAGAAGGGTGTCGGAGCTCCACCGGTGCCATTTATTGGAGCTATCAAGCCGATGTCCGAGGACTACATGTTTAATCCAGCCAAGTTCACTAGCGAGGAGATCGTTCGTCGTAAGGATTTATTTGCAACGTCCAAGTCATTAATCAGTCGTTAATAAGAGCGTAACGGGACGGATGATGAATGTGCAGTGTTAGCAGGCATTGTGGAAGGCAATGTAGCATGCAGGCATCTTTCGGACTTCGTACGACAAGCGCTTAAAGCGCAACCGCTTGCGTTTTACGGTGCCATCCAGGTTCAAGTCGAAGGCGAACTAATTTTGCAATTGGACGGAAGCCGGAGTATCAAGATCAGCAGACAGGGCTCACGGTGGCAATCCTAGAATTGGTGCATGCTACGCAATGCTGGGGCAGACCAAGACGATAAGCTATGACCAGGTTACTAAGTCCACCCATATCTACTTCTTCACCCGTGATCACCCGTGATATACCGCAACGGCATCAAAGTGTCCAAGTCATGTACAGAGAACGCATCTACAGGCTTCAAATGCGCTCCAAATCGAGAAGGAAACGATCCGGCGAAGGTAACACCAAGGAAACGGAAGCGGCTATGCTAGACGTACGGAGTACACAGTGCAGTTACACAACCTCACGCGGCTCACGGACATTGGACGAATCACAGCGTATCTTAAAGATAAGATATCGGTGGAGTATGATATGGAAGATCTGGATACCAAAACCCCGCATTCACGCACATCAATAGCGTGGCAGATTACCTTTAAGCTAGCGAGATGCACAACTTTTTTCGGATAGGATAGTCAGAATAATATGGTTTGGAACGACTGTCGTGGCCAACAACCCAATGTAGGGTATCGGATTAAATGTTGCCATTGTTGGAACCTGGGTCACACGATGGCACGATGTAGCTTTAGCGACAGTCTGCTCCGGGGTCCGGGGCTATCGTAGCTACTGAAAATAAAATCCAAGAGCTGGAAGACATGGCTAGGCCGTTTTCAAGTCTTACGGAAATTTGTAGCACGGCCACGAAGCGTATTGAGCTGCGATTGGAGGCAGCGACAGCGACAAAAGCCGTAGAGACCAGAAAGGAGAAATTGTTTCAGGTGGGGCAGAACAGCAGCGAATAATAAAAGTCCAAGGGGGGCACCTTAAGAGGAGCAAGACACGAAATTCGCGCATGTGTAACCAGAACCCGAGCCCTCAGAGAAACAACCCTGGATCAAGGTTAGTTTAGGAGGTGGTCTGTTGTTATGGGCTCGTGAGCTCTCGCTACAAGAAAAGAGAAAAGCTAGCTCATGAGCGTATCAGGTTCTTGATTACGAACCGAGTGAACCCGATACGCAGCGGACGAGCGGCAAGAGAATCAGTCGGATTTTTTTAGAGGTAGTTGACTTACAGGTGGATGAGTCGATAGCGACTACAGAAAACCGTAAGGTCGCTGAGGAACCAGATGATAAGAAACGACGGGGTATTGGACTCGCTCCGGGCAAAGCGGTCTAGACAACAAGTCCCGTTCTGCTCACGCACAAAGCGTAAAGAACGACGCATGTTCCGAAAACTATTGCAAACTTTTGGTCGCAGTGGTAGCGCCCAGCTACCACTGGGAGTGCATTTAGCCCAAAAGCCACGGTCTCATCCAAGACGTTAAACATCAGTTAGGCATCCGAGAGGTAAACAACACGGCCACTAGAAACGGCATGGTGATGGTGTCAGCCCAGGCAGCAGTAAAAGCAACTCTAGCAGGACCCGAAAAAACGCTGGAAAACATGACCGCAAGTCTGAAAAGAGGAATCAAATTTGCGGGACTACTCCATCTGGAAGACCAATTAGCCCACGAACAACGCGTTAACGCCTTAGCAAACACTCGCCGCGGGTGGGCCAATATGTAGCGTACCGAATCTGCCAATCATATGAAGTTGTTTTTGGAAGATTACGCCACTGACAGAGCCGTCATCATCAGTGATGATACTGGGGGGGGGGTACGATGAGTATGGCAGTCAATAACCTTCTGCAGACAGTATACGTCTTGCACTTGGCGGATGTACAGAAGCAGGAGTGGGCATGCAGAAAATTCAAACCATCGGCCATTACACGTTATCGTAAGGTAATCGAACCAGCAAAAAAAAACATCTCGGTAATGGATCTTATCGATGATAAAATGGTTGAAAGAACTGAGCACCCCGCGCAACTTCCACTTCTAGTTCAATATTGGGGCATGCACTACTCAGCTTTCATCTACACAGGACGAGTGGACACGCTGCCAGTCTTAGAGGTGGCGGATGAAGACATGCCCAGCAACGATACCGAGGGAGAGTTTCCGGTCGGAACAGTCACCAACGCCACCGGGGCACCTGCAACGAATCCAGCCAGCCCAAATTTTCGGGACTCTCAGGAGGATGCAAAAATGGACGAACAGTGAGATCCATTCACATGGAGCGGAAAGTCGATGAATTGTGGGCCAGACTACAGGGAGGCTCTACGCTTCATGACCTACAACAAGGTGTCCTTACCACTCTTACAAATGTGGCAGCAACAGATAGAGGACATTGATCAGGGCGTCAGTCACCGAGTCTAGTCAAGAGGAGGTGCAGGCGTCTCAGAGCAGTGCAACGTTAGAGGTCAGTAGCTATAGCCCCATCTAACCATCGCCAGCTGAGTATACAGCGGGGTCAGATCGCCCCCAACCAGACGCGCAGGAGTACCAGTTCCAGTCACTACAGTGGTAGCTCTTCTCATTACGCCACCAGTAGAAAACAAGACAAGCATCTTCAGAGTGAAGAAGCGCAGTTACATTCAGACGCCAGATGAAACAACCGGGACGGTACTCAGAAATATCCATATCGCGGTGATCCTAAAAAAGGTTAAGCAATCAGATACTCAAACAACTAACCTACGAGGGCGAGGACGAGGACAGGGATCGCTCTCAATGGAAAGGTGCCTCGGTGGTGCTGGATGCTAACTAGCCTTACGCTCAGCAACTACTTTTTCCGACAACTATCAGCTCTACTGCCGAATGGCAGCAGGTTGCCCGAAAGGTGTCGGACCACCTATTATGGCAAATGAAGCATTTTGTCTTCCTGGGCCAGCTCTTCTTGATTTTGGACGGGAAAGTGCTCGTTCAGTGGACGACAACATGAGGGAATGTAAGGTCGACGGCCTTTGTAGGCCAAACTCGCGAATTGTGGATAAATTCGCATTAGAGTGGATTGAACACTGGATAGACAACTCCCGCCATTGAAGTCAACAAACGAGCCTCATTCCTCTCGGGGACAACGCGGGCGACTGGCAAAAGCTCCGAGAAATAGGATACGCTTGAGATGACATACTAAAGTTTTATGACCCAAAACGACGGAATAGGATGAGCCAGCACCTCGTTTGTGCCATGTTCTTCGATCACGACGTGCGCTATAAGCAAGCGTACTACAACCAGTCAACTCTCGCATATTTACCATCTCGTAAGTATTTTTCTTCGCCTCAGAACTGCAACAGTCTGAGGAGAAGAATCTCCTCCCGTATTATGGGCAGCCAGGAACTGTCCTTAAAGTGTCACAATTGTAGCGCCAACTTATTATGAGCGCAGGTGGCTACGGACGTCACAGAATCCTGGATATTACTGCGGATTCACAGACTCTTCATTGCGCCAAGATGCAGCCAGTTGACACAAGAATCGTGAACTTGAACGTATTAGGCTTCAGCAAGAAAAAAGACTTGGGTGGCTATCGGCATGTAACAGGACAACGGTCCTAGAAAGGCACCTGGCATGGTGCCTCCAAGAAATTCATGTAGATATAGAAGACGGGGCGGAGGAATTACGAACATTGTGGCAGAAGCTGTGGGGACTAAGGCTGCAAGACCGACAATCGCTCTTATCGTTCTGGAGTACAGGGTCATCCAATTCAGCAGGGGTAACAATCCTCTTGACACCCTCAGCAGCGCAGACGACTGTGTGGAATAAGAATCAGTGGAATACACGACAGTTAGGAGCCACCATCAATGGGACGCAGGTGCTCAGCGTCGATGCCATCAACCAGCGCGGAAACTGAAAAGCTTTATTCTCCACCCTCTAACAGTGGGAGTTTGATTGGTGGATCACGATCCTTCTTGGAGACTTCAACAGTGGGCAGAGTCCTCAATTAGATCGACTAGGGTAACGTACAGCCAGTCGGCCAGATAACCCAGCTTTAATATGCCTGCTTCTCTCTTTCAAAATCTGACTAACGCTCGACTTCGGCGGGAACACGGGATCGATAAAGAGGTAGATGAAGTGGCAGACCATTTCACATACTGGACTGCCGAGCAAGACAGCCGTATTGATCGGTTCTATGTACCTACTGAATGGTTACCGCGGGTGATCTGGGTAACAGCACGGAACCCACCACAATACTCTGATCAACAGGAAGTCGTCCTCCACTTAAGAGACCTGTTGACGAAGGAACCTCCGAGACACCAAGCCCGCCATACATACCCAATACGTTCCAATAAACCCGAGCGAGTACTTTACCAAATGCTGGTGGATATGGGCAATATGGGTATTCGCCGCGAAATCACGACAAGGAACTGGGACACCGACAACATCGAATGCGCAAATTTGCATAGAGGCAGTGAATCGGCGCGAAAAGCAACTTCGTAAGCGTTACTAAGCCACTGTTACTCGAAGAAATCAACGTCTCCTAATGAGAAGAGACGACAATGGATTACCGCTAATATGGAAGCGATTCGAGAAGGACACATGGCCAGAGTGAGCGATTGAATGCATCAAATCACTGAGCGGCCGATGGACTTACAAAAAAGTTTCAAACTGGGAGAACTTCCAGAGCCACCAAAATATCGGCACAGCTTGGAGATCAGCTTGTATTGACGAGAATAAGTCAGTGGAACTCAGCCGATGCACTATACTATTAGATATCCGGAAAGCCTACGATATTCTGGACAGGGAGTTCTTTTACGCAGCCCTACGCCGATTTGTTTTTTCCGAGCGATTCGTTGCCCTTATACGTCAAATGCACACTGTCACCAAGGCATGTTTCTTGTGTACGGCTGCTGTCCGAGGCGATCCCCGTTCGGTACGGCATTCGACATGGATGCCCTCTCGCGCCATTGTTTTTTTTCTCATTGTTGTTGAACCTCTGGGACTGGCTTTAAAACAACACCCCACTATGACGGAACTACCCACTATGAGGCCTTACCGCGCAGATGCGACATGACGTACGACGCCATCCGGCTGTCGTCCTCGATGGAACAGCGGCGCACCAGATTGTTCACTGGCTTTTAGCCGTGGAGCAGTGCGGTGTCTCTGAACTTAGAGGTAGCTTCAGAGTCCGCGTCAGTAGGGCATCCCGCCCCTACTGCGCTTTTGCATTTTCCGACCCCTCAGCGGTCGATGCAGAGCTCATGCGTCTCGCACGGTGGTTCTTGTCATTGCCCTTCGGTAAGGGAGTCTTCTTGCTGGGCAGCTTTGCCCCAGCAGGGACCCTGGCATAGCAGCGAGCCATCATATGGCCGCGCTTGCCGCATTTATTGGATTGGACTTCATGGTATTGGACTTCATGAATCTGGTATCTGACCTCTCGACCAACGGCTTATACCAAGCTGTCCCCGACGCACTGTTGTAGGATTGCTCGTCAACTAAAGCAATTTGGATTGCCTCTTCCAACATCGACGGAACCTTTCTGAAAAAGGCCTGTCGCAACGGGTTATGCCGTAGTCCGTTCATAACCGTGGGCACCTTAATGTGCTCCGGAATCTGACCTTCGGTAATGGACGCCGACAGCGAGCGCATCTCTCGCACAAATTCTTGCAGAGATGGCTTCGCCTGTCGCGCCTCAAAGAAGCGCGCCAGAAGCAACACTTCGTTGTTCGGCGGCTGGTACATGGCGCGAATCTTTTCCTTAAAGATCGCCCATGAAGGGAACTCCTTTCTGTCCGCCATAAGCGCCGAATAAGCCCACTCTGAGGCCTTACCGCGCAGATGCGACATGGCGTACGACACCATCCGGCTGTCGTCCTCGATGAGCTGGGCGACACCGCATTGCCCCACGGCTAAAAGCCAGTGGACAATCGTGTGCGCCGCTGTTCCATCGAACTTTGGTGGGTCCATCCGAATGGGCCTCGGCTGATGCGGCAGGGCAGAGAGCATCTCACAGTCCTGTTGAATCCTCGCTCCGAGCCTGCTCATGCCTCAGCTCATCCTGAGTCTGAGTGATGGACTCCGCCGCAGCATGGCTCTGTGCCTCGAACGCGGCCCTCCGCTGTCCGAGCACGAATGCCTCAAACTGCTCCAACAGTTAAAGACATTCGTGCTCGGACAGCGGAGAGCCGCGTTCGAGGCACAGGCTGAGCAACATGTTGCTCAGGAGGCTCAAGAGCCTCGCCAGGGCTTTTTCACCAAATCCCTGTACCATGTGCTCTGCCACCTCCCGATGATGTTAGGAGAGGTTCAGAAAACGAGCTCAATCAATATTGAGGCTCATCCTCACGTACACACGCAGAGATGCGGGTCATGGGAAGGATTTCTAGTGCTACAAGTGTTGGCGGGCACGTCGTAATGCGGCCACGCTTTACTTACCCACAAACCCTAGCACTGCGAAGAAGCGGTTTGACCGTCTACTCTGGTGTGTCGTGAGGTTGTTGTGGTCGGCGCATTAGCGATCTCACCCAACGCACTAAGTACTCGAATAAAGTGTCGTCATGGGAGCGGTGATCCGACTCCTCGTGCGCACTTACCAAGAAGGAAGTAGTTTTCAGACTGAATTATATTTAATCGTATTTAATATAAATACCTACTTTTACCAATCATAAATGTCATGTCTGTAGATAACACTAATATGTATTGCGAGCGCATCTTTCTAGATACCTCGCATAACGGATGACTCTAGACGTCATCCCTTCTAATGTGAAGGCACCTATGTGCATCACATATGTAACGGGGCACTGCCGACTTGTACTGCTTCAGTACAAGTCCATTTCGCACTGCTTTAGTGCGAGTGGTGCCTCACGTCAATTCACGTACACTAATACGTGCAGAGGAATACTCTCTTTATAAACACTTGCTTTAAAGAGGGTTAAGAGTAAACTGTATCTATTATATAATTAAGTTCTTCTGAATCTATCTATTTATTACTATCTTAATTATAAACTAATACAAAACATGTAGTAAAGTCTTACCTGTCTCTCTCTTTTTGCGCGTCCAGCGTTGACTGGACCGCAAAGAAAGTAGATATAATGGCCTATATCTACCAATGAATAAGCTTTTCGAATATACGTACTACGTAATATTTTCCAGATAATATCTACCTTTTAGATAATCTATTAATTAACAACCTTTCAGTGTTAATTTCATGTAACGATACACCCCGTTACATCACCCCTCCCTTAAACAACAATCACTATGATTGTTATTGAATAGAGTGGTCACTATAAGATCACTTAATTGAAAACGATGTGGATTGGTCAGAACCATCAATTTTAATTCTATTGCATGGTTAACAAGTCCATTCAAAATGCGAATAGTGGGCGGCGCCTTCGGCTGCGGTTCATGCAGCCGCGGGCGACGCATTATTATCTCTGCGGTCGACGTTTCGTCTGCCGTAGTATCAACTCCTCTCGCAACAGTAGATATTGCGGCTGCACTTGGTGGGTCACCACGTGAATGCGACCCCTCTTTGGAGGTCCCCTATGAGTGCGAGTCAGACGAAATGGCCGAATCGGGGAGACAGAACAGCCGCTTGATCATCTTCAGGCGGCTGACTATGAGCCTTCGAATGTGGGAAGTCATTCAGGAAGACGTGCTAATAGCTTTCTCTCCAGCATGTTTGGTTCCGACGAGATGATTCCTCATCGCCAGCACCATCTCCCGTGCCGTCACCCGCACATATTTCTGTGCGTGGTGATGACGATAGCGTAAGCCATCGTAATACAAGTTCTTGTGGTACCCCTGCTTCAGTGGGTACCACTTAGGGTAGCGTAGACAATAAAATGTATCGTCTTGCTCCTGAGAAGAAGTCGTGGCTTTGCCCGAACGGCTAGTCAATAGCTTGTCTAGAGAGACTACTACAATAAATAAATATTTCTTATTTATTGCGACAGAGCTACATGGCCTTGATCCCAGCACGAAGAACTTTCGCGCTGAGGAAGATTTTTATCTCGATGCTTTTCTTAAGCATCGATGGTATAGTGGCAACCACATGCGAGATAAAATCACGCTGATGCAAGCCTGGAGCGGGTTTAATTGCAATGTCTGAGACATTGGACGCGAAGCCTGGCTTCAAAGACTCAACGCAATTCGCGTTAAGTTTGATAAACGTACTCCAACCGGTGCGAGGTATAAATTGCGTCAGTTGTCACGTGAGACAGAAGGACTTGATCACGAGCGCGGTAAGCGTCGCTCGTAAGAGCAGACGGTGCAGGCTCATCATATCGAACGGTTGAAAGACCGTTCGAAGAGTGCGTACTCCATGTTGGAGTACGAACGGAATAATCACGCTCTTCGTGATGAGCTGTTGTCAGCTCATCGCGGTTTCGAGAATCTTCAGACCCGACATGATAATCTCCAGATTCAACATGAGAATCTGGTCCGTGACCACAAGAATCTTCTACGGATTCTTGAGAAGGGTGTTCAGATCCGTCCTCGGAAGAAACCACGGACTGATGGTACGGGCGGAGCCGACCAACGTACAACGTAGGATGCGTTCGCATTCTACGTGGCAATTCTATTGTGTACGCACTGCCTCTGCGATGCAGTACGCGGAAAGGCCCAATGAACTTGGGTAATAGTTTACTGCTACCCACGTTAGTGACTACACGCTAAGGTTAGTTTACCGTAGAGAGTAGTGCTAAGTCATTAATATTTAATGAAATAACATTTGCTCTTCCTTGTTTGTCTGCGTTCCGTTTCTGACGGTCCACTGCGTTAGCAATGGAATCCTGTACGAAACGGATTACTGATTCTCGAGCCAGAAGAAATTCCTCTGCTGACTCATTTGTTTTGTCTTTTTCAGTGCGCTTTGTGCGCACTGCCATGAGATCATTCTCATTTTCGATGTCGAAGCAGTCGACATCGACGTCATTAGCCGCGTTGGTAACTTCGACGCGTGATGAGCATGAGCCAGAGATGTTTTTGCTCGTGCGAGTCCACCCTCCCCCTTGAACTAGAGGATCCCTCTAATTATGTGGGTATGCGTGGATGGCGTAAGCCATTCACGAAGAACGGTGTATGCATTGTAGACGCATGCACCGATTTGTTGATGGCGAAATCGACAATCCGTTAAAACTTGCTCCAATTCTGACAAGATTGGACGTAACCTCGAAGTATCTCTTCGAGGACGTGATTTACGCGTTCCGTCTAACCAGCTGTCCCTGGATGATCAGAAGTTGACATAGTCAGCCGTGTTTCGATCTCTAGGAACACGGTTTGCCAAACCTCCGCCGTGAACCGTGGATCTCTATCGGAGACCAGCTCGCGGGGTAAACCATGAAGTATGAATACCGTGTTGACAAAGACACGGGCACAACCCGGAGCCGTGATTGACTCTGGTTCTGCAACAAGATGTACCATATTGCTTTATCTGTCTACAAAACCAAGGATTTCATTGTTTTTGTGATCGTCTTTGAGAAATCTGAAGACGAAGTCTATAGATACGGACTGCCACTATTCTGCCGGAAGTGGTAGAGGTTGGAGAGGTGCACGGGATAAAGGGCTTGGCTTCACCCGTTCACATACCGCGCAAGCACGAACCTACTTGCGCACGAACTGATACTGGTGTGGCCAGCAAAAGTCGCGACTTACTGTGACATAAGTTTTCTCACGTCCACGCTGCCCACTTGTTGGTGCATCGTGACACTCATACATGATGCGCAAGCGCAAATGATTGTGAGTTGGGACGACGACACTTGGAGTGTCGCCGGCAACGGCTGTGTAATACAATAAGCCGTTGCGTGTTGTGTATCGATCGGATGACGATCGATATAAAGCCGGTAAATCTTTAAGAGATTTATTAGATGGATTCATCAGATGATCCATTAAACGCGAAAGGTCATTATCGTCTCCGTAGGTTTTCTTTATGTCATCAAATAAGGTTGATGACGGAACACTTGTAAAGAGTGTTGCAACAAAGGTATATTTAACTGTTGGAATTTGCAGCCGGCTCGAAATCGGGTCGGCGTGATAACGCATCAGCGACGACATTAAGTCGTCCTGGTTTATATTCCACGGAGATAGTATCTTCCGCGAAGAAAGGATAGCCACCTCGCCATTCTATGCAAGAGGTGTGGGCTATTCAAGGCCGTGCGTAATGACGCATGGTCCGTATATGCGATGAACGGTCTATCTCCTCGGAGATAGACCCTAAATTTAGCCAGTGCATATTTCATGGCAAGGAGTTTCTTGTCATGCACTGGGTAATTGCGTTCAGCTGGTTGCAGCTGACGCGATTGGTAACAGACGACGCGCTCTGCGCCGTCTGTATCGTATTGCATTAACGCACAGCCGATTGCGAAATCACTGGCGTCACAGACCACATGGAATGGTATGTCTTGATCTGCAATCGCCAACATGGGCGATTGCATCAAGCTTCGTTCTATATCTTTAAAGGAACGCTGACAATCAGTGTTTAATAGCCATTTCGCGTCTTTTTTCAAGAGACGAGAGAGATGTACTGTCATCTCGGCATAATTGTGGGAGCACTTGTGCAAGTACGCCGCTAATCCAAGGAACTTTCTAAGTCACTTGACATCGACTGGAACTGGTCAGTCGGTAATTGCCTTGATCTTTTCGGGATCAGGGCGCACGCCGTGTTTACCAACGATGCACCCAAGAAGTGGTATTTCGCTTCAGCGAATATGCGCTTCTTGAGATTTGCGTACAACTTATGCTTTCGCATAAGTGTAAGATTCTGACGAACGTGAGTTTTATGAACTTCCACGTCCGTCTTTCCGTCCATGGCCTGGCTATGGACGAATTCACCGTCAAAATAGCTCGGTGCGAATTCTTGCACCGGTCTCAACAGATTCGTTACGCTTCTGTTGAATGTTGCAGGGGCGTTACTAAGCCCCTGTGGTATAACTAGCCATTCCCAGAGCATCCCACTGGGAGTGCTCACTGCTGTGTACGGGATGTCCTGTATATAAGGATCTGATAAGATCCATCCATCAGATCCATAGACGACCAGATGGTACTCTTAGATACACCATCTATGATTACGTCTTTTCTAGGTATCGGCGTTTGAGCCGGTACCGTTGCAGCATTCGATTTATTGAATGCGTGCACTATCCGCCACCTTCCTGTAGCCTTTTGCACACGGAGGTAGGAGAGCTATGTGGGATGATTGACTCTCTTACATGGCCCGCTTTTAATCGATCGATAAAGAATTTATCGAGCGCAAGTCCTTGTTCACGATGCAGTGGCCACTGCTTCATGACACAATACTTCGAGCTCGGTTTGAGCTCTATCTCATTTCGAGTACCTTTATCCTTAGGCCACTCGCATGGAGCTATTTTAGGGAGTACATCCCTGAATTCAATGAAATCCTTGTATAAAGGATTTGTTTAAGGTGACTCCCAGGATTGAGTACTATATTTCTCAATCCGAGTATTCACATCGAGGACACTTTCGTCCATCGATGAGCTGCTGAGAACCCGCTCGTTATCTGCAAAATTACAGCTGACCGAGTATCGGCTATGTATTCGTCCTCTGTGATGAGTACACAGATCAACTTGATTCTACTACTATGTAGATCTCTCAAGAATCGCTTGGGTTCTAGGGTTGGTAATTGAGTTATCTCCGAAGTTAACTTCGGAGGCGCATACCGATCAAGAGTATAAGAGCCTACTCTTGATCCGTCATTAACCAAGACATCCAATGCCTCGGTTTCTTCCTGGAATTTTTCCACAGGCTGCCGAGGGATCAATCCCTCGGGATGCTGAAGTCTAGTACTTCAGCATTAACTATTTGAGGAGATTTCTTCTCAAGTACGTAGGGACTTATTCCCTCAACGTCTTCTGACTGTTATTGCGCTGTCACACTCGAGTCCTCTACGGTCGACTCTCTACTCGACCTAGGATCGTCGTGTAGCAGAGAGTCGACCTAGTCCATTTTGGACAACCAGTATCTTCCTTGAATGTCGCCCGCTAGGCGTACATTCATGTCTCAATCCGCTCGACTTATTCGAGTGAGGGACCTTCGGCGCTGCCTGTGCATTCGCACAGCCGCTGGCAGCTGACTCCACAGGGTGATTAGTAATCATACTGTGATCTTGTGCAGTCGTATTAATGACCGTACCACAAGTGAGGCCATCGCACTCACTCGTAGTACATCCACAACGCTTGTGGACGCTTAAGACGTTCATCAGATGGCCATCTGATGAACAAGTGACAGGCATCGTTACGGATCGATGCTGCCAGCGGATTCTTAACTCATATTTTCCGAGCCAAGGTAAGCCTAGGAGGACATCAAAGTTGTCATCCAAATCCAGTACGATGAAATCATCATCGTACTGTAAATCTTTTAACGTGTAGTGAAATTTCACTACGCGTTTCATTACTGTTATCGATGCGTCTGTCGCTAAACGCACCGTCATCTTCGTTGGAGGGATGTCGCGCTCGACATATTCGAGACTACGACCCTCTATCGACTGGCGACGAATAAAGTTATTCGACGCCCCACAGTCTACTAGGGTTCTAAGTGACAGATTTTCTGTCACTTCTAACTTCAAGGTGATGGGGGATTCCTCATAAAGTTATTCGACGCCCCATAGTCTACTAGGGCTCTAAGTGACAGATTTTCTCTCACTTTTAACTTCAAGGTGATGAGGGATCCCTCATCGCCAGGTGCAGAGACACATGATGATTGTGTGTCTGGAGCAACTTTCGTAAGAAATTTACAAATTCTCTCTTGAGGTTGCTGGAAAAGTAGGGCGTTTCGCCCCTACTGACCTAGACCGTTTTTTGGCGGTCCGCCTCGCTGTTGTAATTTCGCAACAACGTCGGACCCGCGACCGTTGCTCTTTCTGGCAGACGGTCCAAAATTACGTTCAGTACCTTTTGGTGCTGGGCGTGGGGCACTACACTCATGAGCGTAGTGTCTTAATTTTTGGCAGCGATGGCATTTCTGCGATCGCTTATTGTTCGTAAGCGAGGTCTCTCGCTTTCGACGTAAGAAAGGTCCATGGGTTGTGGACCTCCTAACTCGTGTCGTCTTGGAGGACGATATGATGACGAACTAGCTTACGCCTGTCTCAAACTTAAGTCCTCCTGTTCCGCAACGGATATTGCTTCTTCAAGCGAATCCAGTTCCAAGCGGAACAGATGGGTTCTCACGAGACCTACCGTAAGACCTTGCATGAACACCGTAATCAACGTGCGTTCATGAACTGGATTGTTCGTGATACAATTCGCTAAGAGTCGTATATGCTGAGCATAAGCGTGAGCATCACGCTTGCCTTGCATGAGTTTTAGAAGCTCTGATCGAGCCCCGAATTCATCCCTAGGCGGTTCGAACGTCTGTTGAGGCCGGGCTTTGAAAGCCTCTTGCGAGCCAAATACATATGGGTCGCGCAACTTGAGACCTACTGCCCAAGTTTTGGCACGACCTGCCAAATTTGACTGAGCCAATGTGACCTGCATTTGCTCGTCGACGACGTGACGAGCCCTTATGGCATCGTCCAACTCGACAAACCATCTTAGGAGGGAGTCTTCTTCGACTCCCTTATACTTAGAGATGTGATTCTTTAAGGTTTCGGGACGACGCGTGTGCGTCATACCAGGTACAGGGGTATGTACCTGTTGTAACCACAACAGTTCTGCCTGTTGAGAGCCTTGGCGTATCGAGGCACTACTGACTTGTACTGCTTCAGTACAAGTCCACGTCTCACTGCCTCAGTGCGAGTGGTGCCTCACGTCACTTCACGTACACTAGTACGGGCAGAGGAAGACTCTCTTTAAAACACTTGCTTTTAAAGAGGGTTAATTAGAAACTGTATTTAATATAATTAAGCTCTTCTGTTTCGATCCATTTAATACTAACTTAATCAAAGACTAATACAAAACATGTTATAAAGTCCTATATGTCTCTCTTTTTGCGCGCGTCCAGCGCTGACTGGACCGCGGAGAAAGTAGATATAATGGTCCATATCTACCAATGGATAAGCTTTTAGAGTATTGCCTATGTAAAGTAAAATTCTCCAAATAATATCTACCTTTTAGATAAAATATTAATTAACAACCTTATAGTGTTAATTTCATGTAACGATACACCCCGTTACAACATACACAAGGGTTTGTCGCAATGTGAACCGGTGGGTCTAATTACTTTATTTAAGTAACTGACCATCCACTTAATGGGGACTGTGTTACATTGGGGCAACTTTAATCCGTTACATGGTGTGAATATAACATTTTCATTTAGTTATTAATTTGTCTTTCCACCATCGTCTTACTTCACCTTAATCGTTTATGAATAATTTTTGTTTATATGTTTTTTTTGTGAGCCACTTAAGCGTTAGAGCGACTTCAAAAATATTGCCACATCCATTTGAATTAAACGCAAAAATAGTATTTTGGAAGGAGCGACAGCCACATCGCCAATTGTTGCGAAAGATGTAGTGACGGTGCCACTGTCCATCGGGAGGTTAGATTGGAACGGAACAATGGCTCGCACAAATGCACAATCGACAAGGTTTCACACAGTTCCATACTCGGACGTAGTCTCATACATGAATGACTTAAACTCGTTGCTTCCTCTTAAAATCCTGGATCTGCATAGATTCACACATTTAGAAGCTTTAAGCTTACCGGAGCTAATATATGCGACTTACGCTTGCCAGTGGGCGGTGTAGACGTATCGCACGCTGTCGATGAACACCAGGACCGGAAATACAGGCGCAACCACAACAGCGACAGCGCGAAGTTCATTAAACACTTCTTGGGTGTCTCCAGGGTATGAAGACTGCTTAAATATAAGACCAAACAATACCCAAGTGACAACAAGACCCACTACCGGATCATGACCATGGACGTATGTGCTAAACATTAACACGAGCAGCGCCCCTAATAATGACGCATAGACACCAAATCCAAAAAAGGCACCGTGTAGTTCTTGCAGAACACCTGCAATGCTAAATATTACATCAGCACTGAGCCAGCCAAAATAAAGTCGTATGGAGAACTCGCTGCAAAAGTAGTAGACCCAGGCTTGAGAGTGCCTCAGTGTGGGGTGACGCACTACGAACAAATAGAGTGGCAGCATCGTGGACCAGAGCACAATAAGCGCAAACGTCGCCATGTGCAACCACTTCAACCACAATTCGAGCACTACCCAGAATGTGCTAGCCAGGCATGCGAGCTGGAACCATTGCCGCAGAAACTTCGGGTCGTCTGACGTATAGTAGAAGCTGAAGGTCGGGTAAAAGCGATCCGTGATCACAGTCATGGCCGTAAAGGTATATATAAGCATCCATATAGTAAACACATAGGGTGGAGGTGCAAGAGGGTTCTTGGGTTCGAGTGTTGAGGCCGTAAATTTTGCAGACGGTGGCGATCCGCTACCGTCCGTAGCCCCGGAGGATGGAACGATATTTGAGTCGTGGCCTGTAACAGAAGGCCAAGATTTTTCAGGGGCAAAGTAGTAGACACCAATAACTATCGCAGTCTGTAGTACGAAGAGCAAAAGGTTAGCAGTAGGCAAATGCCAGTCTGATGACGCCGACAC
Organism: Bremia lactucae; assembly: GCF_004359215.1. Classification (NCBI taxonomy): domain Eukaryota; phylum Oomycota; class Peronosporomycetes; order Peronosporales; family Peronosporaceae; genus Bremia; species Bremia lactucae. The sequence goes on from NC_090612.1 coordinate 133,164, forward strand.
CACCATGAGTGCTGAATTTTGGTCGATGTTATGTCATTCAATAATTGTAATTGGCGCGAAATAGACGCACTTGTTGGAGTAAATTAAAACTGAAGCGTTTCAACGGATTGATATTTCATATTTACTTTTAATGGTGATTGCGGGCAGCAATTTAAATAATAGTGGTAGCACCAGTGGCAGCAAGTAGTGGCAGCAGGAGCAGACAAAGTTGCTTGCACTGTTGAAGATGTTCTGAGCGTCACTTTCGATACAAACATGCCTCGAATTGTAGCGTCACGAAGCGAATAGGCAGCACAGCAAAATAACGGTGAATGATGTTAAATATTCGACAAATGGTCTGTCACAATGTAGTAAGCTTGGTAAAAAGCTCGCTTCCATCGGAAATCGTGATTCAGCACTTTAGCCATTAATTATATAAATTGCTGCTTCACTTTCTAATAAAATTTCGTCAAGCCACCCTTAAGGTTGCTGATCTTTAACGGATATTTTGCGGCCGAGCCCAGAATGATATGCAATCGTGCGATACGCAGTAATTAATAGAATAGGCTTTGCTTCAATAATATCAACTTTAAAAAGCCCCAAGTGACTAGCATTTGCCGATTGACAGGATGATGCTCGAGGAACGCAATATTTACGTTTGGTATTCCTGGCATTTCCCAAAATTCGCGAAATTTTCCGAATACTACGCGTTAGTAGTGCCGTAGTCGATGGGATTGTTACCAAAAAGAGGAAACCCCGAATGTAGCACACGAAATTGCCTATAATTCATATCAAACTTAGTTATAACTTAATGCATCAACGCTCGTGTTATACTTACGCCTTGATGTCCAGCAATTTCCGCAAGACCGAAATCACAATAAAAGTTGCAACGACGGCCGCACTTTGAGAAGCGCAGGCGCGGATGCTCAATGCAATAACGTTCACATGCGCTTTGAAAGTGGCATTCTTCAACGCAAGGCCTACCAGCGCCCAGATCACAACGAGACCAAATGCAAGATCACCCTCGTAAATGACTGCAAAGAGTGCACCCACCGCCAGCAACGATAGCAGCGCCACATAGAATGTGAGTGACAGATATCCACCAGCAACATACTGGGCCGTAACGGCGAGGCTGATGAGCATGGCGGCACATGTCCAAGCAAAGTAAATGGTGAGTCCCAGCTCACTAAGTACGAACTTTTTGAGATCAAAACCAATGCATCGGCGGTCCGCGATGATTTGTGAGTAAAGTACGAACAGCGAGAGCCACAAGATCATAAGCGTAACGGTGGCCACGTTCACATATTCGTTGGTGAACAAAACAATCCACGCCATGTTCATTAAGCACGCGACAGCAAATAGCGCGCGGAGCATTTTGGCGTTGGAAGCGCTCTCGTAGAAAGAGATGGAGGGCCAAAAGCAGTCGACAGCAACAGAAGCGGCTAAGAACGCATATATCAAACCCCATATTCTAAATGCGAACGGAGCAGGGGTTATTAGTGTCTCATAATGGCGTGACATAGGGCCGATATTGCGCGAAAACAAGCCATTGACAAAGAGTTGGATCACGAAGAGCACTAAGTTCACAGACGAAAGTAGTGCCACCATGAAGAAAAGTATTGATCGTTGTCAGATTGAAAATGGTTGATGGGAACGTTTCCCAAAATTTATAGTTCGTTAATATTTTCTCTTTTAGAAATAATAATTAATATTCCTCTTAAAGAAAATAAAATTTATGTAACCGAGCCGGTATTTTGAGCCTCAACCTATTATGAAAAAAGCAACGCCTCTGTTGAATCAGGCTTTGGTGATCGTGCGCTGCAGTGACCACGCGCCTCGTAGTGTTCAATCAATCGCGATTGGTAATTGAATTCAAGGCTGCTTTATATAATTAGTACACCATGATCCGGCATTTATTAACAAGTTAACTTGTTTAATCACGTTAAAAATTCGCGTAGCTCTATCTCAATCATCTCGTGATTCGGAACGAGCGCACCTTAGTTAAGAGTTCTTTAGCGTCGCCAGTTGAAAAATGCTTGCGAACAGGCTCCAGAATTCTATCAAAGTACAAAAGTTAAGGTAAGCGCAGTCACAAACGAACAGCAAAATAATAGTTTGAAAATACTCGTTCAAATACTTGGCCAAAGCAGCTTTCACTTCTACACCGCTTAACTCGCGAGCAACAAATGCATCCTCAAGCTCTTTGTAAGTGACAAATGACTTCTTTGAGCCGTCCATAAGCTTCACAGTAACCCCTTGAGAAGCAAAGCATGGAAAAATGATGTGCATCATGTAATCAAGGATCGGATTTGCATCCACGAAGCCCTCAGGACAAAATGCTTTCTCAATCTTTCGGCTCACATCGTCGGCACTGTCCTCCATAAAAATAGCCGATTCCGGATCACTTTTTGACATCTTCTCCTGGCCTTCCTTTAAGCCCATCAGCATGTGGTGGCTCAAAATAACAGGCTTAAACCGAATTTTTGCTTGATCACAGTAGTCGCGTGCAAGCATGTTAATTTTGCGCTGATCAATGCCCAGCTGGCAGATGTCTGCATTCAAGTTAAAAATGTCAGCACATTGCATCAGCGGGTAGAGGATTTGCGCAGCCTGCATGCCCTCCTTTTCCTTGCGCCCCATAATTGTGCAGCACTTAAGCGTGCGAGCAATTGTCGTACGGCGGGCAATATCCATCACACGGAGCCAGTACGAAGAGCTGTGTGAAATAATTTCTTTTGATGCCCACAAAAATTCTACATTAGTCATATCCATGCCCACGGATTTCCAGATCTCGACCATATATTGGCCAACGATACAGATTTTGTCCAAATCTCCGCCCATCTTGTTGTTAAGCATAGCAAACCAATCAGCCACCCAGAAACGAAACACACTGCCGGTTGACGTAAGCTTGTTGACATTTACAGTGCGCAGAACACCCTGAGCTATATGCATGCGTCCCGAAGGTTCAAAACCATCGTAGCATATGGGGTGGGCTTTCTTCTCCAACAAAGCCTGCAATTCGTTTTCCTGAATGCACTCTTCACCAACAGAGCGAGCCACAGTATAGCGCTCTATTAGCGAAAGCGACGAAGGCTTCCACTCTTTCGTAGCCTCAGGAAATCCTGGTAATGAAAGGTTTACTAATTTGTCACTATCCAATACCGGGGACAGATTGAGCTTTTTGATACTCGAAAGCATCGTTTTTAGCGGACCGCTAGCAAAATGTTGGCGCACGGGCTCGAGTAATGCGTTTATATACTTCGTAAGACACGGCTTCAGATCTGCCGGATGCACCTTCTCCTCGCTAAAAGCTACTTCAAGATCATTATAAGAGGCAAAGATTAGGTTGCCACCATTCTTTTCGCTCCGCTCTAGCGTAATACCATTCGCTTGAAAAGGAAAGATTAAGTGCTTCATGTAATCTAGAACAGGGTTACCATTTACCTCACCGGGTACACAATATGCCTTCTTAATCTTCGTCTTGACCTCCGCTGCCGTATCATCCACGTATATGGCCGACTCAGCGTCTGTGCAACTCATCTTAAATTGTTCTTGTTTTAAGCCAAGCAAAAGTGGGTGCGTAAGAAACACCGGCTTGTTAGGCAGACCTTTACAAGATATATAGTCTCGCACGAGATTATTGCCAGCCTCCTGGTCAGCGCCGAGTTGGTAAATGTCAGCCTGTAGCATAAAACCGTCCGCTAGTTGCATGAGAGGGTACAAAATGCGATTCGTGTTGTGCACAGCATCATCTGTCTTTCGACCCATAATGGTCGCGCATTGCTGTACGCGCTCGACAGTGAAACTGCCAGCTGCGTCAAGAACTTGCGACCAATAAGCACCAGCGTGGTCTGCAGTTATAGTAGAGGCTAGCACAATCTCAAGATTTGGCAGCTTGTCAGCGTCCAGACCCAGAGATTTCCAGACCTCCACCATGTAAGTGCTTACATTCTGTAGCTTCTTCAAATCACCACCAATCTTGTTATTAAGAAGTGCGTGTATATCAGCCACTAGAAGACGCACGTGGCAGCCAGCGTCAATTAGACGCATAGCATTAAGCGTGCGAAGCAGACCGGATGCAAGTGTCATACGACCTGAGGGCTCAAGGCCGTCATAGGCTATTGGATGCGCCTTGTCGGCAAAAAGTGCACGCAGCTGGGCCTCAATCTCGGTAGACAGCGTTCCACCTGTTATGGCAGCAAGCTTGCACAGCTTTTCATCGATGCTAAGAGCGGCAGGGGCAGCGATAGCAGGCGCGACTTCCATCAAGGATGGTACGAGTTTCTCTTCAATCGGGGGATAGAAAAAATATGTTTTTTTTGTTATGGATCGATTGCCTTGATGAAACATTTGCTGCCACTTATTTATAAAAGAGCTCAGATCGCTCGTACCTGTTTTGCTGTTTCTTCATTGCTTGAAAAATAGTCAATAGTTCTTCAAGACCTTGTAAATTCAGGTGCTAAGACCTCGAGCGTCTACTGCCACCGAACGTAATTTATTATGCCCGATGTATTTCCTACGAACTCCAAGCAATCAGGAACTGACTATCTACAATTCAAATTGCCATGCGCTTGTCCTCGTTCAAGCTCCAGCTACTGCTGCCACTTTGGGTAGGATTGGGCGGTTACGTTTGGCCCCAAAAGCAAGCACCCGGCAAATCACTGCGATCGCGGCGCAAGGCGCGTCCTTGGTGCGTCAAGCGAGCGTGGTGCGACAGTCTAATCTACTCCAACGTAGTGTATGCGCTTGCAGCTATATTTTCATTCAGCTGCGGCCAAAAGTGTTGTGGTGGGCTGCAAATGGGTGCAGCTATCGCCTCTGTTATGTTTCACCGATCGAAGGAGACAAAGTTTCTGCTGCTGGACGCGCTTATTAGCGGCCTTTTGGGTATTATCTTTATCTTTACTGGCCAGCACACGCTCATTAACGAGTGGTATGGCATCTTGTCGATTAAGACTCTGCTGGGTATGCTCTGCGCGTTTACGTGGATTTACTGCGGTCTTCCCGGTGGCAAGCGTTACGAAAGGTGGCACAAGCGCTGGCACTACGTCTCAGGTGCGACCACTATTTCGACAACTCTGTTCTTGACAGTGTATGTGCCTGAATTTGATTTGCTCATGCACGGGCTTATCCAGGGATATAATTGCTTCAAATAATTAATATCTGAGGAACTGATGGCGCATAATGAAAACTATAATTTTGTCAGCGAGGATAATAATAAGTGAACAATGTGATCAAAGCTGGAAGGTTCCCATGACAAGCTTTGCTGAGTCTGGGCAATTAGGTATAACCTGCAATGTACTTATTTGATAGATGTCATGTAAGATTGTGCCGTGATGGCAAATAATACAATAATGTGCACTTTGCATTTTGCATTTTGTATCTGTTGCAAGAACCGTTGTTGTGGTACATACACTTTATTGGTAAAATACCCTTTTATTCCATTTAAAATTGTGATACACTAAAATTTCATTTATTATGGGTAACATATGTGGTAGCCGCCAGGTATAAACCTGGCGGCCAAAATCTATTTCAAATTAGCTAGGGTAAGGTTTTAGATTGATTTTTTTAATAAAGCGCAGTTCCTCTTTTGATCTTAAAGCGTTAAGTGCCTTTGTAGCGGAGCTACCTCGCTCCTAAAGTCAGAGAAGACTTTCAGACTCAGAGAGTCACTTAGTTCTATTGAACTAATGGGTTTAACGACTCAGTGGGTCGTACAAGCTATCAAAGCTTAAAGAACTTTAGTTCAAAGAATTCAGGGTTCGTAGAACCAAGTGGCAACTAGTGCCCAAGAGGATATACCTTAGAAAGGCTTCTATCTCTTACAGATCAATGCGCAAGCCTTAGGAAGGCACTTAACGCTTCAAGATCAAAAGGGGAACCGAACTTTATTTTATTATTTAAACCTAAAAATTTACCCTAGCTAATTTAAAATAGATTTCGGCCGCCAGATTTATATCTGGCGGCGACCACATTTATTACCCATAATAAATGGGATTTAAGTAACTAACTATTTTAAAATTTGATAAAAGGGTATTTTACCCATAAAGTAAATGTACCACAACAACGGTTCTCCAACCAATGTGTGCCCCATTACACCCTCCCCCATCAGACGGTTGACACCAAGTGACAACATTCGCTTCATTTCCTCTTTGAGGTTGGAACCTAAACAGCTAACCGTTTGGTTGTGTTTTTCATTCCTTTGTCTAATGACAATCAAGCGTGAGTCACAGACTCTGAGCACCTTCCTCGACGAGGAGGGAATGGTGGACTTTGAAAGTCACTCTCAATCAGAGGAGGAGGAAAAAGAGCGGCGTTCGCTCACGCCTTCTCCTCCGGACGAACTTCGGCGAGCCCCGAATCCGTTCCCGGAACGTGGTGCCGATGTGTTAACTGCATTGAGCAGGACACGGGACCCTGAGTCCAACATTATTACGAATCCGCTCGATGAAGAGCAAGAGCAGATAATCCTCATAAAAAGGAAAGAGCTCGTCGTCGAGCTGCCGAAATAGCGAAAGCTAAGGCTCATAGTGAATTTAGATTCACTCCGCTTAGTGCGGACGAGCGTCTCAAAGAGATAGCGGGTCATAGCTTGGCCATCTCGATCCCTGGTGACCCGGCGAAGACGCCGGAGGAGATCCGCTCGCGACGCTCCTCCGATACATGGAGGTAGCGGTCGAGTTTGTCGGTCTTCGACTTGAGGCTCGGCATTTCTCCCACTGAATCCACAACATACGCAGCCTCGAAGTCTTGAGTGTGGCTGACATTTCTTCATTACGCACGGCCGTAAGCAGCCCACGCCTCTCACAATTTTAATAGTTAGTTACTTAAATCACATTTATGGGTAACAAATGTGGTCGCCGCCAGATGTAACGGGGCACTACGCTTGTTGTTGCAAAATCACAACAGCGAGGCGGACCGCCAAAAAAACGGTCGGGGTCAGAAGGGGCGCAACGCCCTTCTGATCCACTTTTGACAGCAAGAGACACGGACACGCTTTCGACACTCTTCATGAGCTGGCTTCGCGGCATTATCTTCGGCGTAAGGTATTGCCGAAGGTAATGCCGCGAAGCCAGTATCTGACGCATTTACGTGATCAAGCCCGTGGGGCTTCGGTGACCTCCATGAGGGAAATTCCGATCGTTTTGTTTCCAAACGAAACAAGAACTGAAAACGAAGTCTGGTTCACCGGGCCAGCAAACTCCGTAATTTCTGGAATATCAGAGAGTGTGCGAATAGACGTGATGTTCGTTTGGAACGGAAGCTTCGCTTCGACTTTGCTAAGCTTAAGGCCAAAGGTTACGTTCGGCATTTATGCCACAAAACGAATAAAGGCCTAGCCAATATTTCAGTCTTCGGTTGACCGTACAACCAAGAATCGAAGCCGCACAGAGGCTTTAGATCCACCTAACCCACGTTTAGTGGTGGGAAGCGTCATTTGACGCGAGTTGACCCTGAGCTTGGCGCTCAAAAACGTCAACGGCGTACAAGCAATCTTGCCGAAGAGGTACCTCGAACTCCCAAGAGTTTTCAGAAGAGGGGTACCCTAGCCACTTCACCAGATACTAGTATTGACCCTAACGACGACGTCGCTTTAAAAGTTTCTCCACATGAAACTGAAGGTTCCCCCGCGCATCAAGCAGCGCGGGAGGGGGCCGAAATTTCGGCGGAAGCATTGGATGCTCTACGGCACGAGGTGCAACTTCTTCGTGAGGTCCTTGCTCGGGTTGAGAGCTCTTTTGAGGCGGTTCGGGACCGTCTTTCGACGCTGGAGCGTCAGCAGCCTCGTTTAGAGGGTTAGCTGGACATCCTGGTGAGGCTGCAGCAATCTGCGGCACGACCGCCTGTCTCGGCGCAAGTGTCCCGATATGGCTTAAGCAAGCCAACGTAAAACACTGGGTGTGTACGCAGCTTGCTGGGAAGGTTTAGTGTATAAGCTAGGCCATTCTTGACCACGACCGTAAATGGTCCAATAAAGCGCGGGCGCAATTTGGTCTTGAAGACCGCGGAAACCAAGTTGGTTGGTAGGTTTTCAGCGTTTAGTAAAACTCGGTCTCCGACCACATAAGAATTAATACAGCTTCTGCCTTTGGCATCCGCTTGTTCTTTTTGTTTGTCTTGGCTATCAGCCATCGTATCCCTTACATGTCTTAAGACACTAAATCGCGTCGCGAGAAACTAGCTTACTTGTTTCCGGGTAACGGGGCTGATATCAACAAGCCTATCGGCCAATTCTCCCCCACCAAGCCCTGAACCACGCAGTGGTATCGTTAACGGAACGCGCGGGTGGGTAAGACCGTTTATATAAAACGGAGTTTAGCCTGTAGAGGCATGAACGGCGTTATTTAACGCAAATTCCACTACTGAGAGCATTGAGCTCCAGCGCTTTGGTGTCTGAGCACACACGCTGCGTAAAACGTCTTCAATGACGCGATTGACACGTTTGGTTTGACCATCGGTCTGCGGATTGTCCGCAGTGGACATATCGAAGCAGATGCCAAGCACTCGGAAAATTGATTTCCAGAATTTACCCGTGAAACGGGGATCCCGATCAGAGACAATTGCCACTGGCAAACCATGTTGTCGAAACACGCGATCGATAAAAAGCTTTGTTGTACCCTCTCCATCAATGGAATCCGGCACGGCCGCTAAATGAGCCATTTTGCTCAAACGGTCAACAAAAACCACTATAGACCACTATACCGGAGTTACCGGCTGAATCTTTCGGCAGCCCAAAAACAAAATCCATACTAATGGACTCCCAGCATCCTATGGGGACGGGAAGACTCGCCAGTGGCGCAGCAGCATGTGCCGAGGGTTTAATCCGTTGGCACGTTTCGCATGTGCGAACATTTGCGCTGACCCATTTCTAAAGTTGAAGTCACCTATAACTCTGGCTGATAGAGCCGTAGGTCTTTTCTCTACCGAGATGAAAACCAAGGACAGTATCTTGTGCCTCATAGAGGATCCGGTACTTTAAATCCTCATCATGAGGAACAACGACACGCGGAGGGTCAGCGATGTCTGTGCAATATAGCAACAGGTTGTTATCGATAGAAAACGATGAAACCTTGCACGCAAACGTGCCGGTAATTTAATACTCGAATCCGAGTTCTGTAGAGCTCGTAGCATAGCTACACACTGTTAATCCTTGGCGTAAGCCGAACGGATTAATTCAGGAATAGGTGACGAGATAGTCGTTAAATGAGAGAGCTCATAATCCGGCCTGCGTGATGACGCATCGGCCAAAGCATTTTGCTTGCCGGGCTTATACTTCACCTCGAAGTTGTATTCCTCGAAAAAGGATAGCCACCGGGCCATTCGCTGGGATAGATGGGGCGACTTAGTCGCCGTGCGAAATGACGCGTCTCCTGTATATATTACAAACGGATTAGAGCCGAGCAGATGAACTCTGAATTTGACGAGAGCATACTTCATAGCAAGTTAGTCTTTGTCATGAACTGGGTAGTTCTTCTCCGCAGCTTTAAGCTGTCTAGACTCGAACGCAATAACGCGTTCATGCCCATCAACATCTGTTTGTAACAGAGCACTGCCAATGACAAAAATCGGATGCGTCACAGACGACACTGAAAGGCCAATTTGGGTTTGGCAGTGCCAGAATCGGAGCATGGATAAGACTATTCTTAACTGCTCGAAAAGCATTATTTTTGGTGCTAGTCCAGCACCATTCTGTATCCTTTTTAAGGAGATTAGATAATGGCCGCCATATCAGCGTAATTTTCGCTATATTTGTGTAAATAACTGGCGAGACCCAATCACTTACGCAAATTCTTTTGCTTTTTAGGAACCGGCCAATCTACTATGGCTTTTACCTTAGCGGGATCCGCTCTAAGGCCTCGCTTTCCAATGAAGCATCCTAAAAAGGAATTTCGTCTGCGCCGAAAATGCATTTAGATGCATTGGCATACAATTTGTTTGTGCGCATGCACTCAAGCACTGCTCGCAAATGGTCGAAATGGTTTTCCATATCCGACCGACCCTGCTCCGCACGACTATGGACAAAGATGTCATCGAATTAAGTCTATGCGTAACCTCGATGAGGGCGGAACAGTTGCGTCACTAGACGATTAAATGTTGCCGGGGCGTTGGAAAGCCCTTGTGGCATAAACAACCGCTCCCATAACATACCGCTTGGGGTGCTAACCGCTGTAAGCGGGATATCGCTAGCTCGAATTGGAATTCGGTAGTAACCATCGACTAAGTTCAGTGTACAGTACATTGTACATCCCACCATATTGTTCTGAAGAACATCCTTTCTAGGAATGGGGGTTTGTGCTGGTATGGTGACAGCATTAAGCTTATTATAGGCATGAACAATGCGCCATTAATCATTTGGCTTTTTGACACAAAACGTCGGTGTCGAATGGGGAGATTTGCTATCTCGTGCCATTCCAGCCTCGTGCTTAGCACGGAAGAAATCGTCAATGACGTCACACTGCTCCCTTGGTAAAGGCCATTGTCTTGTGACACAGTATTTGGTTCCCGGAACTATGTCAATTTCATGACGATCACCTCTATCCGGAGGTAAAACAGATGGTGGGTTATTGCATACCACATCTTGGAATTCCTTAATTAAGAAATAAAGGGATCCGTAGGATCTTTAAGAATCGATGACCCATTTCGCGCACTAAGTGCAGCTTTTGTGTCATCCAGGACAGCTTCGTCGAGAAGTGACGATGAGTTAAATTCAACCAAAGGTCGAATGACCACCATTTCAGATAAGTCACCAGCTTTTAAGGCTCCACCGCACTCATCAATAGACATTTCGTCTAGCTCTAAAAGACCATGAAACGAAGGGATTGCCGCAAGGCTAACTTCCCCTCAATGTTACCGGTTGCGCCATTTACAAGCGTATGTACTTGCTCACTCGTATCACTTTCTGAGAGTATACACGCTTTGTGTCCACCCTGTTTTGGAGTGGAGACAATACGCCTCTTAAAGGCCAGGACATTAACGTCCCCGGATTTTCAGCCTGTATTGGTTCTATTCAAGACATGGTGTCTAATTTGACATCCGACAAGGAGTTAGGTAACTCAACTTCCTTATACAGCGAACGTCTACGTGTCACTTTACGTGCATTAGGAGGGTTTGACCCAAAATGCCCTGGCGAACTGCCAATAGTGTCACTATTGACACTCAGTATGGTGCCACCTCGGCCAACCACACTCGGTGGACTTAGACGTGCCACTCCACGTATCTCAGGGATATTGCACCCTTGATGATTCGGCCTTAGGCCAACAATGCTTTCAGCATTTAGTGAATCGTTATTATAACGAGTGTCACTCGACGGAGTACGTGCCGTTCCACTTATTTCTGCTGAGTCGGGCTCAGAATTACTGTTTTTAACATTACAGTTTATTAACTCACAAAAGCCAACGTCTACAACACTGACAGACTCATTAAATGATCCGCGCCAATAGCGCTTTTGTTGCCTAGCAAAGGTGGGTTTATGACTCTCCAAAACTTTGCTAGGAACATTGCGCGTGGCGTTTAAGGTCTTAGACCATCAATCGATCCATGGCTCATGGTGTTCTAACCCCAGGCCATACCAAGGATGAGATCATATCTCGAATCCAACTCAGGACAAGACAGCGTTCAATACTGTCAAAGTCCAGAAAATTTATACCTAAGTTCAGTGGAACTTTGGAAACGGTGACACGAGTCCCAGTCGCTAAGCGAACAGTGATTGTATCACCTTCTTGCGCCTCAACATATTGCTGACTTCCTTCAAGGGAAAGCGTTGAGCATAATTGCAAGACGCTTCTGAGTCAATTAAAATTGACCACGGCTTATCAAAGCCCTTTACAGTCGCTTGAGCGACTAGCAAGCCAGGCTTGTACTCTCGCCCCGTGCCATTGAGCACCGAACTAATTGGGGCTAGGTTCTTTTTATTCTCACCTCCTTGAGGTTCAACAGAGCCTAGGTCTTCCCCAGGAGGGCGCCCGCACTTACTGGGTATCGACGTTTTCACGCACCGTACCAAATTCCTGGTATAGGTCGGGATTGGTGCTCTTTCGAGCTTTACGCGTATTGCATTGCGGAAAGGCCGGGCGTCAATTTTTAGTGCTTCCGTACATATAACATTCACGGATATTCTTATGCTTTCCCATAGCTTGAAGTGCCTCTTCTCCTTCCTCAACGAGGCTCAAATCCATAGGTATCGCTCTATTAGACGGAACCCATGTGCTCGAAGAGCTTGTTCGGTAAACAGGCGTGCTAACGCGAGCAGACTTAAAGTCAAACTCGGCGCGTAGCGCTATGGCAACTGCTTCTTCGAACGTAGCCGGATGAGATCGGAATAATTCCGTCCGGGCAACGCCCTCATTGAGCCCCCCATAAAGATGGTCACTACAATTGCTTCTTGCACCGGGTCTTGATGCATAGATGCAATGAGAGTTCTCAACTCCTGGACAAAGTCCCCTAGGGTTCTTTTACCCTGTCGAGTCGCTAGGAGCCGTGCTCGCATGCGAAAAGCCTGATCAGGCGGTGCAAACATGCT